>NW_008660008.1:41547-65754 GCF_000695815.1 Acanthisitta chloris
TGATGAATCTGGTTATGCCTCAAGCTGGACCCATGTGCATCTTGCAAGGGAAGTGGAGCTGAGAGGGATCCAGAGCCAGGTGTCTGTCCTCAGCCCCACAGGAACACTGCCCACTCACACTCATGGTAACAAGGAAAATTTCCTAGTTCTTTTAGTAATTTTAAAGTGTCAGTTGCAGAAGAATATGATTTAGGTAATGTGCTTACCTAATGTCACTAAAGAAGCTGGACCCATGTGCATCTTGCAAGGGAAGTGGAGCTGAGAGGGATCCAGAGCCAGGTGTCTGTCCTCAGCCCCACAGGAACACTGCCCACTCACACTCATGGTAACAAGGAAAATTTCCTAGTTCTTTTAGTAATTTTAAAGTGTCAGTTGCAGAAGAATATGATTTAGGTAATGTGCTTACCTAATGTCACTAAAGATCACAGAAGGACAAGTTTTGTAAGCTCTTCAAGTCAAAAGTTAGAGTAGTATGTAGGTGTTTAAAGAACTATAGGTAAGAAGCTAGTTATTCCTGGGAGAGGTGCTTCTGCTTTTGAG
Source organism: Acanthisitta chloris (assembly GCF_000695815.1). Lineage (NCBI taxonomy): Eukaryota > Metazoa > Chordata > Aves > Passeriformes > Acanthisittidae > Acanthisitta > Acanthisitta chloris. The sequence continues at coordinate 42,088 of NW_008660008.1, forward strand.
AACCATGAGTTAAGAGGGTGGCTGTGTTATTCAGGCAGGAAAATGGCTGATAAAAGTTCTCCCTGAGGCACTGCTCCTCTCAGAGGAGGCAGCATGAAGCCCAGTCAGTGATACAGTAAACTACAGCTCAAGGAGACTACCTTCACTGTTGCAGGTATGCATCTCCAGCCTGGATGACCCACTATAAAAGCAATGATCAAAAATAAAACCAAATCTTATGGACCAACATAGGTTTGAGATTTCTTTTTTTTCTTCATCAGCCTGAGAAGCTGCAGTGACAAGCAGGAGGCATATTTAGCAGAAGCACATCTGCTGTCCCTGTCACCTTGGCACTGAATAGAAAGTGGCCAGTGTGCTGTGCATCACTGGGGTTGAGGGTGTTGGCAGCTGGAAGCAGTGGAGAGGTTGTGCTCTCCAGGCTGGTGTTGGGGTCTTGTCTTGGCAAAGGTCCATGGTTATCCCAATCAGGGAAGCCAGGAGATGACATTAAGGGGTCCCCCTTGGCCACAGCCCTGCCAGCAGGGTCATCTAGCCTGGCTGGTTATTCTGCCTTTCTCCCAGTACAGAGCTAAAACATAAAGAGCATATTAGCAGCCCAGCAGTTGTCTAAATACTTTGTGAGAAACATAGGAAAAAAGCTACTTACTTTGTTTCAGTGGGAAATCCATGTAGAAAATATCAAAGTTGGCAAATTTCTCAGATCTCGCTATTTCTTTCAGGACATTGGAAAGTTGTAATGCTCTCTGCAAAAAAACAAGTGATTTAATGATGATTCATTGCTATTCATGCTGCTTTGCATGGATTCAGCTTTTGTCACCGATGTGTAGCCAGGAATTTGAAAGCTAATGGTGTCATATTAGCTGAGGGAAAGAAGGTGAAATGGGAATCTTCATCATAACGTAAGCTGGCTTGGTTACCCAACTTACCATGCAACACATCCTTGCAGGTTGCACTGAGGCTTCAGCTGGTTTCCTAAGTTTATCACAGCATATGGTTGTTTTATGGAAGACATCTTATAGTAGTGTCCCTACACTGATATAAATATTCTGAATTCCTTTGGTTTGGAGGCCTATTGTGAGTGGCAGCCCAGTCATCTTCATTCCTCTTAAAGAAACCCAAAACTTTTCTACATGAAAAATGTTCTCTTTTCCATTATCTTTCCTGCTACTGTGTTGTGGATGCTAATGCTTATCTATCCAGACCAAATTCTGCCCTTGCTTTCAGCAGAGTAAATTGCCTCCATTGAGCGTCTGCCTAACTGATACATCCAGTGTAATTTCTACAGCCATAACAGAGATCAGGATCTCCTAAATATTTAAATTGTGCAGTTTGGATAATAACATAGACAATTAGTTTCAGACAGGGGCTCAGAAAGAAGATTAATTCATACCCTGCAGACATATGCATTGTTCATGGACAGAAGTTACATGTACTCTATATTCTGTATTGTTGGTGCGAATATATAAGCTACAATCCTGCAAAGATTTAGGAATGTGCTTAACTGCAATCTCTGAAGTCAAGAGGGACAGGGCCTAAAATGAAATACATATGTAAACCTTGGTGAAATTAAGGCTATATTTTGTTGTTTAGTGAATGCAAACATTGATACATATATACACAGAGATGACGCCTTTGATATTTGTTTACTGGCTCTTTCACATGGCTGCAGGGAATTGCTGGGGTTAAAAATCAGCTTGCACCATAAAAGAATAAGTGGTTGATGTTATGTGTCATTCAATTATGCAGCCAGATTTTTAGGGTGAGTTTTAAGACATCTCTGTTCTGTCTGTTCCCATTCCTGCACTGACTCTGGATGCTCCCTGGTCACACCATCTGGTGATTAAGTCCACAGTAAAAGCGTCTGAGGAGGATTAGCACAAATCCCAAATGAAAACAGGGTAAGGCTCTTGCTCTCAGGACCTGCTCCTGCTGCCAGCGAAATCTATGCTGCTGGCTTGTCATATCAACAGCTACTTGCTTCACAAGCCTTTTCTTTCTTATCAGGTACGTTTTCTTCTTAAAGAACATGAACCTGAACAGTTTTGTCTCGAGGAGATCACATCCCTTGAGAATAAATTTGGGCAGCTGAGAGATTGTAGCAGGAATATCTTTATGAATCCCTTAACTTGAGCATGGTGCATCCCAGAGCCTGAGAAGCATTTGAAAGGATGGGTACAGATGTTTCCACATCTCCTAGTCTTTAGAAGAGAAAAGTGTGCTGATGTCTTGCCTTTGAGATAATTGGGTTTATATCCTCAGACACAGGGACAAACTGGAAGAGTGTCTGTGCAAGAAGGTGATGGTTAAGAGACTTACCTCTGAAGTCAAATTCCTGAGAGTCTCGTTGGGGGTCAGCCAGCCACTGCAGGGGCTCACCTGGGCAGGCATGGAGAGAGGGGCTTTAGAAGAGGGCCAAGAGGAAAAGGGGGTGTTGTAAGCTACAGCTGAAGACCTTACCTGGAGGCAGTCGAGGAAAGAATAAAGTTGACTGTATGTGATATCCCTGTTCAGTTGCCCTGCAAAGCACAGAGAGGGAAACTTCATGTGCCTGATGGCCAAATGTAACTTTATTTTGCAGGTCTGTGCATTCCTGTGCACTACACCCTTTGGTGGGGAGAGGTACCCCAGGAGCTCCACCCTACCCTCAGGTTACCCTCCCACAACCATAGCCACAGTGCAATAGAGGTGTCACCAATGCATCCTTTCTGCTAAGGTGCCTGTGTCCCCAGGCATGTAGAGCTGCTTTTGCTTCTCCCACATCCCTGTCCTGCCTTTCACAAGTGATTTGTCTTGCATGTGAGGTTAGTCATCACAACCTATGCCAATCTCTGAAGTGCGTGACTGAAACATTAACGTGTCTCTCACCCACCAAAGAAATGCAGGGTTTGCAAAGTTGAAAGGTGCCTGTATACACTTTGAATTTCACATTTTCCTCACAGAGGTTAGCCTTACAAGGGAGAAACAATTTTGCTGTCAAGGAGGGAAGTGGATATGCTTGTGTGGGTGAGCAAATTCAAGCACCAAGTCAAACACCCAGCTGACATTCCCCAAAATTCATTGTGCTATGCGATAGCCTGGCTTGCGAAGACAATGATCCATTTTCTTGACCTTTTTGCTTCTTTGATAGCTACAATCAAGAAGCAAATTAAATGGCCACTCAGTTGTCTGAGTTTGTAGTGCAACAATCATTCTGTCAGGCTTTGTTATTTTTGTGGTGCTGAAATATGAAATTTTTATTGTTGTTTTAAGAACTGCAAAGTATGATCTCGCACAAGTGAAATGGGCTCCTCAGGTTCCTTTGCAGTGGCTCTCTGATACAGATGTGATTCCTGCCTAACTCACAGCTGCCCATCACCCACCAGCAGTATCAGCTGCCCAGGGAGCAAAAGATGGGGAGTTCAAAGATCTAGGGTCTAGTGTCTCTGCTGGATATTGGGGATGTACCAGACCTCTGTAGCCTGAAGCATCAGGCCCTGGGATGGACTGTCAGGGGGACCAGGGATTTGCAGAAAGCCAGACAGATATCTGGTCATGCCTGACTGGCAGTCAAGTGGGGAAATGTGCTCACAGCCTGTCAGAGGATCTGCCAGAAAGGATCCTTTGGTGCAAAATGTGTTGCTTAGGATTAATTGGGTCCCTCTAAGGCAAATCAGCCCCTGCGAAAAATTTCCACCTGGTCCTATAGTTAATCATCAGCCTGATTTGGCTGATGCCAAAAAATGCTATGTGTTGTCTCTGACAGTTAGATATCTGGTAGAAGAACCCTCCCTGTGATAAACATGCACTCAAGGAAAGAAGTGGGTTTATGTGACTAAAAAATAATTATCACAGGTCCTCCCTGCCCTGAAAGGGGCCAGATTTTTCTTTTTTTCTTATTTACTTTTTTTTTTTTTCATTGGTAGTAGTATAGTGTTTATTAGAGAAAAATGTAACAAGGTATCAGGAATAGAAATGAGGAAGATGTGGTGATGGCAATGATTGGGCAACCTTGGGGAAACCACAGCACAGAGTCTGCTAAAAGCTATATTACCCAGTGGTTGCCAAAATCATCTGAAGTTGTAATCTACCATTTTAATGATGTGATTTAGCTTCTCTCTCTTGGCTTATGAGAACTAAGATGAAAACAACTTCCTGCTTGCTAAAGATGCAAAAGAGATTCCTTTACTCAAATACCAATAACTACATGCTTTTGGTCTAAAATTTAGCCGCAGAATGCCCACGGTGGTTCCTTGTACACACCCTTGACTAGAGATCAGGGGACTTATTTATTGCTGTTTGCATAAAAACTTCCTTTGTTACCTGTGTAAAGTGTTTCACATTCTTTATCCACTGAGGGGTGGTATGAACCTGTAGAGAAGGGGTTCTGCAACCAGCTTTCAAGCTTCCCTACCCCACAACTTTCCACATCCTCAGGGAAATGTGCCACGCTGACCTTAGAGACACAGCTATCAGACTAACCACGGATGGATGCCACACTTCAGTGCAAATGAATGCACCTCCCCGAGATGATATTTCTCCTTACTGCTTGGCACAGGATGAAGCCAAGGAGCAAGTGGTCTGTTAATGGTCAGATATACAGTTTGATTCATGCCCTGAGATGACAGGCTGCCAAAGGCAACCTCCAAATCTCTGGAAAAAATGCCCCAAAGCACTTTGCAGCAAAAACACTCTGAGGGAATGCCACAAAACACGCCTGCACATGGTATGAGGTTTCAATAGTCACACCTGTAGGTAGCGTAGGATGTAGCAGGCATCCAGGACTGGTGGAAAATTTATTTTTCTGTATATAATTTATTTATCTCTATATAATCAGTCTTTTGCAACCCCGTGACTTAATCTTCTGTCCTGGGCCACATCCAGTTTCACCACACCATCTGTCAGCCAGTGAGTGAGGGTGTTAAGTAAATGTCTGGCTCCACCTGTAACAACAACCAGGATGAAGTGCAGGCAAGCCGGCCACAAGTCTGGGCCAAGGCTGAGGTAGAACAGCTTGTTTCCACATGCACAGCTTGTGTTGAGCATGGTTTGGAGCTGAGTAGGTCTGGCTGGTGGGGGAACCAGACAGGACAGGGGTCTGCCCTGTCCTGCACTGTGGATGGTAAGAGCTGTCTTTCCTACTTCTGCTGCATAGCCAATATCTGGCTCATATTTCTCAGACCTCCTCCACTCTGTCAGGTTTGCTTGAAATTGTCGATAGATCCATGAATTATTTTGGGTGAGAAGGCAACATAAGCAGGCAGATAACCAGGAGGAACCCCACAACACCTCATATTTACCTAGAGGATGGTATCTGTCATACAGGTTATCCCAGAGGAAGCGTCCATCTACCAAGCCTGTTAAAATCACGTGGCTGCCGTTTGGAAGACGGGAATCCAGGTATCGCAGAGCTTGCACCACGTTGGAGAGCATTTCTTTGGGTGTAGTCATGTGGGCCAGTGTGTCACGGTTCCTACAGAAGAAGAGGATGCCAATAGGACATTGTGTCAAGTAATACTGTGCCCCCCAAAAGGCACTTGAAACAGTGGTATTTTCTTTTTCTGCTGCTCTTCCACATTAAGTCAGATAAATAAAACCTTATAAAAACGATGCGATGTGTTTTAGTCTCTCATTGTTATGGCCAAATCAGATGGAATATAGAATCCTCCCTCCCTTGGTGTAATCCTTCTCTCTGCTAAAAGCAGACATGCATCCCTTTTTCATAGAGTAGCCTCCTGTCATGGGTTAACCCCAGTGGGCAGCTAAGCATCACACAGTTGCTCACTCACTTCTCCCCCACCCTCAGTCAGTCAGGGGAAGAAGAAAAGGAGAGTTAAAGCAAGAAAACTTAAGGGTCAAGGTAAAAAAAACCACCAAAACAAACCAGTTATTGTTCAATAAATGAAGGAGAAACATAAGAAGAGAGAAAGCAAGCAAAAGAAGTGATGCAAGGACAGTCCCTCATCATCCACGATGGGTAGACCAATACCCAGCCAGTTGCTGAGCAAAAGATGGTTAAGGCTCCTAAAATTGCCCTCTCCTCCTTTTCATTGCTACGCATGATGCTACATGGCAGTGACTATCCCTTCAGTCAGTTTGGGTCATTTTCCTGTTTGTGACCCCTCCCAGCCTCTTGTGCACCCCCAATCTAGTCAGTGGAAGGGCAGAGTGAGAAACAGAGAAGGCCCCAACTTTGTGCAAACACCACTCAGCAACAGCTAAAAATTATTGTGTTATCAGCATTGTTTTGGTCAAAATCTAAACCACAGCACCGTAGGAGTTGTTACGAAGAAAATTTACTCTATCCTAGCCAGGTCCAGCATGCCTTCATAAAGAAAAAAAGCCTTAGGTCTCCTACTGGAATTATTCTATAGTTTGCAAATTAATTTGTCTTTACTTACAGTGCAGAGAGTTGAATCAGAGCCATTAAGCAGACTATGAACACATTTCCTGTGGTGTTGAAAATCCATGTAAACCTACTTTGGTAACGCTAGCACCTGACTGTAGCTGTTGCAAAGCAGCTTAAATCCCTTGATAGAAACCCAGAAACGTGCTGAGCTGTAGTCCTTAAAAGTCCATGCTGCTTTTGGTGACTGCAGAGATACTGCCCTTGGTGTACCTGCCAAACTCTGCAACAGTTGTTTGACTGATCTATTGCTGACCTCAAGTTTCAGCAAGAAAAGGATCTGCCCTAAGGAGATGCAGGATGCTGCTGCACCTGGTTAAGAGCCTCCATGGCTCTGCTCTGAACTAGGGGAAACAGTGCAGCTCCACACACACAGCTTTAGGGTGCAGGATGCCCTACAGCTGGGTGAAAGGAGGACTTTTTCCGATGGATTGCTGTGTGTAGCTTACATTCAACATGCTCTTTGATTATGCAAGGTAGAAATAGCTAAGGTAGCTTTGTCTCTCATGTGTCCTACACCTCTTACAGGAGGTCTGCAGGAGGGTGGGAGACCAGCAAGGGGTCTGGACAAACATGTAAGCATGCAGAGAGGAGATATTTAAGACTAAAACAGTCCTCAGAAATGTTCATTGGGGTACAGGAGCTATGTCAGTGTTCCACATGGACTGAATGCTGATGTTTTGTGGCTCACTGTCAGGCTTGAACCTCTTCAAGCCAAGTTCCAGTCTCAGGCTTATCTTTCCCATCTTGCATTTAGCTGCAAGACTTGCAGGAGGGGGAGTGGAGAAAATAAAATCCTGAAGTTGAAATACATTTTAATTTCAACAAGAAAAACAAACAAGCAAAACCACCCCAGGCTGCCTAGAGAGCACAGCTCTAGTTGTGTTATTAAGACAACCACTTTATTACAGAAAAAGTGTTCACCCACTCTCCCTCTGAGAGCTGTCACCACACTCTCATGGTGCACATGTCTGTAACAAGGGCTGAGAGCAAGTGGATGAATACAGCCTTGAGGAGGCTGTCCCATCCTACCAAGAGAAGATCCATGGGCCTCTGTTACAGCTCTGTGAGATCCCATTCCAGCAACACCTGGGAGGCAGAGCAGGACCTGCTCTGGGTAAAATTCTCTTTTTGTCTGGAGATGTCCCATTGCCCCCTCTCAGAACAAAGAGTCAGTGAGAAGGAAAGGACACCATTGTGTGTTTTCACAAACATCAGGCAGCTCCAGGTTGGCCAAGGCTCCATTGAGGCACACAGAGTAGACCATAAATTGTCTGTTTTTGAGTTGGGAAAGGCAAGAAAGACATCCATTTGCAACACAAGCTCTTATAAGAGCCCCCAGACATAGCAGCAGGGGTCATAGCAGCAGCAGCAGGCAAGATTTGGAGCACATCAGCATCTGTGACCATGCATGGCATGGACCAAGCACCTTGGGAAGCAGGCTCTCATGACAGCTTTGGTCCTGCTTTAATGGTGTAGCTCAGCTAGACCAAAGCATTCAGAGATAAAGGCTCAGCACCTGCTGAGGAGCTGATCGTGTTGCTCAAGCAAGACAGGGGGTGTTCTTCCAAGCAGGAAGGTTGCCCTAATGTGCACTCTCACTGTTTTAGTGGTTCCCACATTATCTCCTTGTGGGCTTGTAAAAAAAGCAGGCAGGAGGCTCCACGCAGGTCCTTTCCATAGAAAGTCCTTTACTTTCTTTCATGGCTTCCCAAGCGTAAGAGAAGGGAAGATTCAATGCTTGCACTGCCAAGCAAGCTCCTGGGAAATTGGGTCAGATTCTTTGTCAGTGAACACTGTAGAGGTAGAAGCTTTCCAAAGTGTTGTTCTGTCTCGAGGCATTAGATATGTTTGTGCTTGGATGGGGGAAGTGGGTGCTGAGTCCTGTGGGGGAGAACCATGTTCCCTAATAAGGATTTGGGATTCTTTGGTGAGCTGCATTTTGCACAAGAAATATTAATAATTGGAGTTCCCTGGGCCCAGAAATTCATCTTAATGCAGTATGTGCTGCTGAAGCATTTGAGACTTTCTGGTTAGGCAGAACTGAAAAACATTAAGATTCAGGTTTATCCTTGTGACAGCCACCCAAGCAAGGTACTTTTGAGATAAGACTGTGGCTTTGCCCTGAAATTACTTCATTTCGTCTACAGGTGTTGCAGCACTTGATTTCAAAATACTGCTCTGTTGTAAGGACTCTACCACAAGTAAACATGTCAGTGTGAGCCAAAATTTATATGACATTCATGATTTCACTTTCTCTCATCATTCTCTGCTGAAGTCATGCAGGTATTTCAGTAAATTTCTTCACATTTCCTTTCTGTGCCAGGCTATGAAATTAAAACCCAACCAGAAGAAAGCTGTTTTGTAGGCATGTTGTATCTGGGCTCTGCCGTAAGGACTTCAAGGTGCCTGGGTGAGCAGCCAGGCCTGTTGTGGTACCTTCACCAGGTCCCCCTGTGGGGCAGGAGCCCGTGAGAGCTTCTGCCCACCTGATGTTGGCCATGGTTCATTGTATCAGAGCATAGCAAACAGACTTTAACCTTAGGATTCTTGCTGCATTGGATCTGGATATTTTAGGGAGCACTCCCTGACTCCCACAATACACAAATACACAGTAAGATCCATGGACATGGACACAGCTCCTGGATGTCCTAAAACCATGGGCACACATATAGCACAGATGGACCAGACAGCCTCATGCAATCTGTGCTAAACTTTTCCAGCTCTCCTCTGTCACAGAGACCTCCTCCAGTCCCTTGTAATAGGGTCTGGCATAGTCCAAACACAGCTCTCCACCCACCTTCTGCATGGTGTTTGTGCACCGGGTCTGCCACATCCTGCAGGGCAGCAGTTCTCCCTCCTCGTAACCCCACCCCAAATAAATACCTCCCCATCCAATGTATCAGCAATACATCTGTTTTCCAGCCACATGCTGCAGCCTGCCCAGGGTTTGGGCCCCTGGCACACAGGGCCAGCTGGGATGCAAGCATGCCACATGCACACACTCACACATGGCACGTGCACAGACACGCAGAGCTAGATTCATAGTGCAGTTCAGCTCCAGCTTGCTGCAAAGGGGTGGTATGCCCAGAGCATGAGGGATAGAGGTGCTGCCCACTCATGTACTGCTTTTAGGGCTGCAGGGGTGCAGCTGCTCTTTGGTGACAATAGCCTTACAATAAGGTTGCCATTATGCTCTTGTTGGCACGGGTGCCACTTTGTACGAGTTCCTTTCCCAGTGAGTGCCTGCTCAACTCACTTTGCTGCTGTCACCTTTCTGTTTGTTGAAGGTTCCATAACTGCAGAGCTGCAAAGGAGAGGCTGGAGAAATGGTGCCTTACCCCAAAAGCATCTAATATGTGCAGTAATTGTACAGCATTTGAGACTTCTGGTGCCCATTATTTTCTTGCCTGATTTTTTTTGTTCTAGGTCTCTGTGTCCCATATTTACACCTCAGTGGGCTGAGAGATAACATTGCCATCTGTCTTTATTTTTCTAAACACCGCCCCCCCCATTTGGACACTGCCGTGTGGAGACTACTGCGGATGTGTAACACAGGCTGCCAATTTCATTATCTTTTGCCTTTGCAAACATCCAGATTATTGCCCCAGTCTTTGCATGGGATGAAATACAATTGAACAATCCTTTGGCTAAGAGCTATGTCTCCAGTGTGCTCAGCACACTCCTCTCTTTTGACAATAAAACACAAGATAAGGCCAGAAAGGCTCTATTACTGCAGTTTAAAGCTGTCCTTGAAGTGGTTTTTATTTGTCAAGCCCTAGGTTTGAAGTCAAGCCCATTGGATGCTCTGCATCCTCCATAACCTCAGTAGGTACATCAGAGCCAGGTTAGCTACACCTGCAGTGACTGGACACTGAAAAAATCTCTCTCCACTACATCCCTCTCGATGGAAACAGCACGTTGCTACAGAAGATGCAACATCTTTCCTTGCTGGAGTCACAGGGATCACTACAGCCTGATAACCTCTTTTAATGCTGCAAATGTTTTGGAAGAAAACAGTTAGAAAACAGTAGTGAGAATTTGACCAGACAAAAGTGTCTCTGCCAGGTAATAGATGCTGGGATAAAAGACAGCAGAATTTCAAGTAAGTAATAAATACTGTTCTGGAAGGTTTTAGGATATACAAAAAGTGGAGGCAAGGTCAAATGGTTTAAATTCCTGGAAAATTTCTTCTTACTTCAGGCAATAGTAGAAAGCAGTGTTAGAAAGGGCAAGCAAAAGGAATAATCTCCAGAGTAAAGAATAAAACAAAGGAAAAAAAGCTGCTTTTAGAAAAGGCAGTGAAACAGCAGAATTGAAATATGTAAATATGTGCACGACAGAGCCTGGGGCAAGCCTGGGAGAAACCACCTTGAAAGTCTCCATGGCAGAACCCAGACTTCAGAGAAGGTGCTTTGTTCTTTTTTGGGAGGTGGGGTGAGGGGGTGAGTGGAGGGGGCTTTGTCATCCTGGGGTGGATATAATGATACTTCCATAAGCTTTTCAGTAAACAGATCCCCAGGACAGTCTTGCCAGCAAGTAGCAGGAGGCCTGTCACTCTTTTCCCACTCAGGCAGTCTCCTTCTCCTAACAGGAGGGGGATGCTAAGGGCAGATATGGCAACTCCGGGCAGGTGTGCAGAGAGACCACGAGCACCAGGTTATTTCTGTGTGCTGCCTGCACATGGCTAGTGTGACAGTGATGCCAGGGAAGGACCTAAAAGGTGGCCCCTGTGGTTCCACTTCTGCCCTGGCTGAGGGCTGCTGGGTGCTGCAGTGTCAGGGAAAGCCCTGCCTGGCTTTTGGTCATCCTCATCTGGAGCACAACACCTGATGAGCAAAGTTTCAACCCATGAACTTCCTGTTAAGCAAAGTTTTAGGATGCTAAACCCAGGATATTTCAATGGCCAAGTCTGACAGCCTGCATAATAGCTTCAACTTCATTATACAACCTGCAGGTGAGACTTTTCAAAGCCTTTGGAAGGAGACTTAGCTGAGCATGTGACATTTAGTAAAATGAGTGTTTTGAAAGTCTCTGCATAAGTCAGATTTATTTCTTCCACTTACAAGAAAAACTGAATGATCACAGTGAAAACAATGTTACGCTAGCAACAGCACTCAGACCCCCTGCAAAACCAAAACTGCAGTACAGATGTGCTGTGCATTGGCCTGGTTACAAGGCATTTTCTGCCTTCTCACCTCTGGGAGGAAAGGAAGTATCCAACTAGGGACCTCCTGGCATCCCCATGAGCATTGCTAATGGGTAATGCCAGGACTATTAGTTTTGAAAGCTTCAGTTCATTCTCCTGCAGAGCTTATGACGTGAATAAAGCCACAAAGACAAAACACCTCATCAGGAGACCACAGCAAAAACTGCAGGCAGCGTGCAGCAGAGGCAGGGTGAAAACACACCTCGACAGGGGACTATGTTGTCATTGTTCAGAAATGATAAATCAGTCATGCTCTCCTTCCTGACAGGAGGTGACACACTGGGTAAGATGGATATACATGCTTTTAAACCTTTTCTTCTCCCTCCTGTTCTTTTTGTTATTCATTTTCTCTCCTAAGTTAGAAATAATTACTTCAGGCATGCCATTGGTCACTGTTTTATAAAAGAAAGAAAGGAAGACAAATGCAGGTAATGCAATAACCAGTATTTTCAGCAGACAATTAAGAAGGAACGACAGACCAACAGCAAAGACAAATGCCATCATAGACAAGTGCATCACAATGAGACACAAATGTCCAAGCAGTCTCTAAGGTGCTCTAAAGAAGTCAAAATTATGTGACTATAAATGTTCATTTAGTTTACACCTTACCCATTGCAGACATCATTCCCAATTGTAGCATAGATAACTATGGCTGGATTGTCCAACAGCTGATTTCTGGCCAAGCTAAAAGATAAATATGCAGCTATATTAATAGGAAAATTAGCTAACAGTGTCTGAATGACACACTATGCTTGTGTGAGATGACATTTGGAAGTAGCCTGGTTGGATATGGCCAGTGCTCAGATGACTATGCTCCTATGTTTGGGAAAGGGTGGGGTTTTTTTCTGTTGAGTTGTTGGGTTTTTTTTCACTATAATTTTATATATTTTAGTAAAGTATCTTGAAAACAGTTTTTTTCACGTCTTCCTTTTGCCCCCTGTGGACTTGTCTTTTTCACTGTTTTTCCTCCTGACTTTCTATCTTTTTATATTATTCAGAAGCCAAATCAAGTAGTTTCAATTTGAAAGACATGAATCAAGATGGAAAGTTTTTAATCAGAGATGGGAGAGGAAGACTATGTTTGGCTGACAGCTAAGTCTGTGTGTAGCATTGAAATCAAGATCAAATCAGGATGTGGTTTGAAGCTCAGTGCTGGAGGGCAAGGATTCATTACTCCTTTTTCCAGAGGAGAGAACAATAAATCCCTTAGGATATGAACTATATCAGCATCAAGCAAACTAAATCAAACCCAACTGACCCACAGCCCACATAAATTCAGATGAAAAAGAGAGTTGCTGCCTCTCACTATTCAGTAGCTACTCAGTTATATTCATATGGAGATAAGAGTCCACCTACCCACGTCCATCTATGTTGCTATACACTGTTAGGCCACAAAGCACAGATTTATGGAAAGGCTTAGTCTCTTCCCTAAAATCACTGGAAAAGCTCCATTGGCTTAACTAAGTCACGTTGAAGGCTGTAGAGATAGTGACATCCACACCTGAAAACAGCTTTTGTTGACAAATGTTTATACCAGAGAATAAACAGTCACTACTTCAGAGCACAGAGGTCAAGGAAATCTATGCTTCTTAGAACACAGATATTTTTATATTGTATTATTATCTACAGATAATACATTCCTTAGAGAGCTTGTTTCTTTCAAAGAAGTAGGACTCTATCAATGATTCTGTAACCTGATTTAGCATTTGAATCCCATTAAATACTCACCTTTTTATTAAATAGAGGAGGTTTCCTGAAGAGCCACCTGGTCACATGTAGTGGGAATAAGAGAAATAGTACAACATTGTTATAGTGACAAACAAAACAAATTGCAAACCCCAAATTCATTGATATTTCCAAGAATGTAGAAGCATTGAAAATAAATAATGGAACAACAAGTCATCTCTGTAGCCTTTCTGGGTGCTGGCACTAAGAAGTAAAGCTACATCCAGGGACCTGCTGCCTCTTTCCTGAGTCCCACATATCAGACTGTAGAAAATCAAATACGTTTAATTGCTGGATTGTTTGGATCTGGCTTTTAATCCAGATCTGGCAGCTTCTTTCCATCTGTTAAACATAGTAGTCTCTTGTAAACCAGCCAACCTGACTTGTCAACAGTTGATCTACTTTTAACTTTCCCTATAAATTGCAAAGGGAACTGTTCTCACTCTTCTGAGAGAGTAAGCGTCTCACAGCTATGCCACATTGGGAGTGATTCAGGTCCTAAACATAGGCATCAAGTGCCATTTTTGACATCCCAGAGTATCCAGGACACCTGCAGCAGGGCTGACAGATAAATAACAGGATGTGTGAGAGAATGTGCACTTCTGGAGAGACAGCTGGAGGTGGGAAAGATACTGAAAAGCACCTTAAATTGCTGTAGACAACAATGCTTGAGTGTCTGTGTGGCTCTCCTCACAAGTGTCAGGCTTACAAAAAATAGTATTAGACCAGCTGCACCCATCCTAAGAAGCTCTGCATTTCAGTGGCAATTCACCCAAAGGGTTGGATGCAAATCTTTTGTCCTTGAGGAAAAGAGCTGGCTGGCTACACCTGTGCATCAGTAAGCATCTGTGATTTTCATTTATGTCTTGAATGAGAAAAGCATTCCCATTTAGTAAAACGTTTATGCATTAAACTTACTAGCAGGTCTTTAAAGGCTATGCATATAGATCCCAACCATCCCCAGCACACAACTCAAACTCCATGACTTGCAGTGTAAGAGTGATAGCAAACAAGGAGCCAAAATAGACTTTGTGCTTTGTTCAAGGGCCGTGACTGCAAGAAGCTCACCTCACAGCAATGTACAGAAACGTAAACTTCAGACAAGCAGGCTCTACAGGTAGTACTTTCTTTTATTTTGCATTATTTTCACTGTCTCCTCTTTCCTTGCTCCTTCCCCTCTTGCATTACACTCAGTCTATTCTCAGCTCAAGTCTTCCCTGGCCTCTCTTGTCTCTTTTCTGCACTGTGCTTCTGAAGCTTGCTTTGAGGAGCAAATCCTGTCCTCCCTGCAGCTCTTGGGTGGGAAACTTGTGGACAGAACATCATTAAATCCCTGCTGGACTGGTATAGGGGAAAGATCTAAGAGATAAACCCCTAAGGTAGCAATAATACACTTTGCATTTTAATAGAAGTGCCTTTGTTATCATCACTCACAGTGATGCCAACCGCATATATCAAGGAATCCTTTATGTTTTAAATAATCCAGTTCTTCCAAGCTAAAAATGAATATATCTGTCTGTGACTTCTCTCCTGAGGGTTGCTGATCCATTCAAAATCCAGTTTTTCTGTTGAGAAGCTCTTCTCAGCAGGATAAGAGCCCCACAAAATCCTGAGGAAATATGGCTTGGAACATAGCTACCAACAGTGGATTTTTTTTTCTGTTTAATAACCCTTCTTTCCTCTAGAGTTCAACACCCTCTGTTAAAGCCATTGTGCCACATGGTTCCCTGGACTGGGGCCACAGTTCCAGCACAAATAAAATAGTGGGATCTCTAGAAATTAAAAATGTATCTACAAAAAAGCAATAAGCTGTTCTTGGGTATATATTACCTCCACAAGCATAGGGAGTTATAAGCAGCTCTGTGGAAAGCATTAGCACAGTTACAAATCAAAACATCAAGACAATGAAGGGGTTCTTTAGAAAACAGTTACATGCTTAAACTGAGCCCTCAAGGAAGCTTTTGTGATACAGGATGCAATCTGTGATGAAAACATTTGAAAGAGAAAAGAGATGAGGCAGAACAGATACACTGTTGAATGTCCTGGAAACTACCCCTGTATCTCTCCTGCTTCCCTCTCTGTTGCTTTCCAAACATGTTCAGACCATTGGGATTTTTTTCATTTTGGTTGAGGAATCAAGGTTGGGTTTGCTTCTGATCGTGAGCAGCACCAAATTTCATGAACCTTGAAATACTTGAGATGCACTTCTTTATTTTCTTAAACCTGGCATGGCTGTCAAGGAGCAACACTAATGTGCACCAAAATAGCCTGAGCCCAGATAGCACCAAAAGTGCTGGGTGGACAAGAACGACTTGTTGACTTCTAATCTTTTGCTCCCTTATGTTGTAAAAGCAATTGGAAATAAAATGGTGCAAAGACAAATGTCTCTGGTTTTCCCCAAATGAACTCCAGGTGGACTAGAATTCCCAAGGGAGATGATGAAAAAAATTAAGAATCATGAGATCTTAACTGGTTTTGGAGCCAATGTGAGCTAACTGGTGCTCGACGGCTCAGTAAGCCATTGCACATGTTATGGCCTAGTCCTTCTGGTCAAAGGTAAGAACCTCAAAGAGACAGATCAGACTACAAAAGGTAAATGAGCATACAATACCCATGTTTTATAATAGCCTACATTATCCAAGTATCTCATGCAAAACATGGATGACAAATGTAAGATTGTCCTGTAATTATTTAGAAATTCTGAGGGTATTCACTTTTCCTGTGTTTATCTAACTTTTTTTTTTTTATATTCTAGCAACTGATTTCACTGTCTGGATGTTTCTATCAAAACAAAGGATCTTCAACAAGTGCTGGAGAATATTTAGAACTTTCTAACTCCACACCTGAGCATTCATGCCCAGCCCTCACACCTGAAGATCCCACTCACCCAGTCAAAAACCAGAAATGGCACAGAGATTACAAACCTGTGTGAAGCTGCTGGAAGGCAACACACCAAAACCATACTGAAAATAATGAACCAATAAAAATTATGTGCAGAAAACTGTTCAGCAAGCCACTTTGATGGAAAACATTGATTATGACTCTGAGGTGCTCATTGTGCAACAGTAGAACAGATTTGTTATGAATTATTAACCTACATCTCATATACCAATCATTTTGTGGGGTGCCTGGTGAGGAAAACAGGACACTCAAAATGAATGTCAGCAATTCTAATGTGAACATAATCATGGTTCATGGATAACATACACAGACAGCTGAAGGACACCCTCCATGATCCTGGCTGAGCACCATGCCCCACAGCCAGCTGCAGAAGAAGGAAAGGTCCACCATCTCCAGGGAATAATGGGAATTTTTTTTAAGAAAGGGAAGACAGAAATCCTACTAGCACAGAGGTTGGGAAAGCTTTTATCCAGGGTGAAGATGCATGTCCTGAGTAGGGCCATGGGGGAAAGTCCCTCCTCGTTGAGTTCTGACACAGCACGGGTATTTTTGTAGGGGGCCTGGAGAGGAGCAATGTTCTTGGCCCCTGGCTTGGCTTGCTATCCCTGGGCTCTAGCTCTTGGCTGCACAACTCCCCCACCAGATCTGCATCTCTAGTGGCTCATCCTGTCATTGCATACATGTGGGGCTGTGAACCATCATTTTCAGATGAAGGTTTAGTTGCCCCAGGTGGGGCTAGGTCAGGCTGGTGACCAGCTTTTTGCTCTATTGACACTCAGAGTGGCTATTAAAATCCTCCCATTCAGGGAAACTATTACGCCAAAGGAGGCAATAAAAGTGAACCTTTACAATGCAGTGTCAGTGTGATGATTAAGAGCAGATACCAAGGGAAGATATCCTGGGATTTTTCTCTGACTTGTAATTTTTCCCTTTTTAAAATTCCCTTCTCAATTTTCTTCAGAGTCTTTTGCCCTGACACAGGCTTATCCCATTTTATATCCTGCAGGTCTCTAATGTAAGTGGAAAGGAGATACATGGAGAGAAAAAGAAATGATGCACACAGTGAGAGATTATTTTCTTTAAAAAACGTAGTCTATGAGGGAATTGGGAAAAGGAAACACAAAAGGTACAACTCCCATTAATGTAAAGAGAGCAGAACAAGGTAATTAGGATATTGGGGACTGAGATGAACTAGATATAAATGGGAAAACCCATCAACACCTAGTCATCCATGGCCATCTAGTTTGGCCCTTTTTTTATTCTTTCACCAAAGAGCACACCTGGAGGACTGCAGTGACAAGAGCCATCAACTCTGCTACTGTGCAACTTACAGGCAAGAAAGTCAGAAGAACTCGAACAATGACACCAAACACATTGTGAAAGAGTTGTATAGAAGCCCTAAAGCCTCAGGAGCATCATGTGTGCCATGTGAAGGAGGACCACATATGAGAGGCATTGCCAGTGGCATTGGTGATGGCACCAGATGGCAATTTTTAAGGTGAAAATACCCACCTGAGCCTGGAAGTGATCCTTACATTATGCTGCCTGTCTGGGCAACCTCTTCTACCTGGTAAGATCTCTGTCAGAGATGGGGGGGTGGGGCAGACCTTTTCTGATCCTAAATCTTGCAGGAAGTCCCAAGTTTTTATCAAGTTTCTAAGTAGCTCTAAGGGCAGCAGTGCTCCTCACTTGCAGCTGATATGACTCATCTGCTGGAGTGGAATAGCATCCCATATAGCCAAATTATCTATCCAAGGAGAATAAATTTTCCCAAGCTTCTGCAGCCAGTTTTCTGAAGCATGAAAATTAATTAAATACAACAGAAATACAATGTGATAATCACAGCATAATCAAGTGTCTTTTAAACCTGCTGTTTGGGACATCATCTAATCCAAGACAAAAAAGCTAACATTATAAACCTCAATTTATAATGGAGATTACTGTCATCTGTTCACACAACCCCTTTGGCAAATTAAATCAAATTGTATCTTGAAACAACTCAGGGTTTCTTCCTTGTTCTCATTCCTCTGTTTTGAGGTCTATTCTAGGTTTTCATTCCTTGATAGTAACCTTCTTTTAAATTTCCCCTCCAAACAGAGGTAGGATTAACGAAAACCCATGTTATTGTACCAGAATTATCCTTCAGTTTAAACCATTCTTCCTACTCTGTGGTGCTTATGCCTCAAAAAGATTCAAATTTTTGTTTTGCTCAAATGCCAAGGTGTGTTAACATCCCTTCAGAAATCTCCATTACCCTAATCCTCCCCAAAGCCTTTCTCTATATTGATTCCCACCGAACTCAGTCCTCCCTACGCAAAGGAGACCAAATTCTGAGGTCTTATCAGTGACTTCAATGAGGAAGGGCTATCTCTAGAGAAAATGCTGTGTGTGATGCATCTTGCAACCTCCTTAGTTTCTTACTAGCTCTATTCTGCACTCCCAGCTGTTCCTTGAAATTCCCCCATGCACTCCAATGTCTCTCTCTCTTCACCACCTCTGCATGAGGATCCACTAGTTTACAGACAAGAGTCTTGTTATTAGCTCTGAGGTCTTTATCTTGTACAATGGTATTTGCTGCAATTGCTGTCACTGCTGTTGCCAAGCTCATCTAAATTGTTCCTGTGTAAGGATGTAGATTGCTCCAGGATGGTTAATACATTGCAATTTTGCATGATTCACAGAAGCCATCAAGAATACACCTTGGTCTTTTCTCTAAGACCACTACTCCCAATGTTAAGCATCATTAGCCTCAGGAGAGATGCATGAAGGACACAGCTTCTCTCTCAAACCCACTGCTCTTCCCTGCTTAGCTGGTTCTCTATCCACCTCTTATTTCGTGTACTAACCTTCCTCTTCTTCAGTGCATGCTGAAGTACCATGCAAGACACTTTCCTTAATTCTAGGTAGCTCAGGTCTACTGCATATTTATATGCATATATATATATGTTATTTCATAGGAAGAAGATGTTCGGTTTTGTGCCAATTTTGGTTTACCTGTGTGTCCTTGATTATTTATTCAAAATCAGTCCTAAGAACACGTTAAGATGCCTGCACCTGACCTCCCCAGTTTTGCAGGAGAACCTCTGATTGTTGGTCACCGAAGGACATCTCAGGATGTCATGGACACCTTTGCTATAAGATTGATGACTGTTTTCTGTGCCTATGGTGTGGCAGCTCCATGAGTCCTCTGTGCTGCTGTGGGGTGCAATGTAGGGCCCTCTCAACATTCCCTGCAGGAGTACAGAGCAGGGGGGTGCAAGAAAGTGGACACCATGCCACAGCCTCTGGAGGAGATGAAGGGCAGCCTTTTTAGCTCCATCACTGCTAGTGACATCCCTCTAAATCCCCTCTTTTGGCCATAGTCAAAAAAGCCTCCACAAAGTTACAGTGGGGTACGCTGGTTTTAACCCAGTGGAGATTCATAATGAGGGGATAAAAGGGATCAAGCCACACACCTTCCTGCTCAGAGCCAGAGGAAAAGGTACTGCGTTAAATAAGTGCTATTCCCTATTTTTCTATAAGACATGCATGCAATTAGGAAGGGGTTTCTCTTTGTTTCGGAGAGATGTTCATTAATGCAGCATCATGTATCAGCACTAGTAATGTTAAAAAAAACCACAACAAAAAGTGAAAAATGTTAACATACCGTTTTGTGAAATGTTCTGTAAGTCTCTGTGATTGCAGCGATTTCTCCTGCGTAAACGTAGGTACAGAGAGTCTGTCCAGCCTCTGAAATAAATTGAGAAGATGTAAACTGCTAAACTCATATGATACTGATGAAAATACAGCTGATACTAAAAATTAAGTATGTCCTCATCTCTGAATAACTCTGCATCCCAGCTATGTATATACTTCTAGTTCACCATCTCTCTTTTTTTTTTTTTTTTTTTTGTGGCCATAAATCTTTTTAATCTTGAACAGGGTGGCCTAAAATGAAGCCAAGATATCTTCTGAGAAACTATAAATCGATGGAGAGTTTCTTTGACATTGTTCCATCCAGGATGCTTTTATCCTGGTCTTTCAGATAAGGTGTTTAAAAACCTTTTTGTTATACATCATTTATCAACACAATCCCGCTGATTGTTCACTACTTGACTTTTCAATTGGTTGTTATGGAACAGTAAGTAAAAGAGAAGAAATATTGGCAGGGCAATCATTTCCCAATGCCATAAGTCTTGGACAGATTCATCTGAAAACAGGTAATGCTTGATTGTGAGTAGTTCTGTCCTTTACATTGCACTCTTGAGAAAAATGAGAAAGCAAATGAAAAGGGTAACTGCACAAAGGTTGATGAGGAGACTGTGCTCCCAGCCATGAGTGCATGGTCATCTCTATCTGGCTGCTGATTTTGTCTTTGAACTGACAGACCAAAGAAACCAAGTAACTTAAATATCATGGCTTAAGAACAATCAGCTTGGATAATGCAGAGAATAAGAAGACAATTACAAGTTTTAAACTAGCAACAAGAGCTAACTACCTGCATAGAGGTGACATCAGCCAGTCACCATGCAATGGGCTATGCAAGAAATGCCCGAGATCATTGGTTTTCAGCACAGCAGGCAGGAAAACAAACAAAAGCAAACATATCTTCTCACTCAGAGGAGATTGGATAAAAAGCAGTGTCCCTGATCACCCAACAGGGGGTAAGAAAGATGGTTATCGACCGCACCAGTTTATCTCTCTATTTGGGTAGGCTCAGAGTAACTGGGAACCTCCCACTGCACATTGCCAGCTGGTCTCCATCACACTTAGTCATTGTGGCAGGGGATTTTGAGCTACTTCTCTTAAAGATGCCTTGAAGTCCCATACAGTTGTTTAGTTGGTTGTTGTTGTGTTTTTTGTTTTTTGTTTGTTTTTTTTTAATTCCAGACATGGAAGGGATTAAAAAAGAGATTAAAAACTGAGCACTGGACCAAGCCTCATCACCGACAACTTCAGGGTCAATGATAAGCTCTGATCACTTGTGAACTTCAGATGCTTTGGAGCCCAGACTATGTACACTCAAAGTGTATTGAGTAGCTGGACACTGTAATAGCTTTATAAAGGTCACTTTTGCTACGGCTCTGAAAGAGGAGGCTGAATAGATCTTCCTTGTTGGCTTGTCAAATAGTAAACTGCCTTAAAGCAGTGAATGTAGCTGAGGCTGGGAGCTGGGAGTTTGCATAGGGAGAAAAAAGGAAGCAAAAAAGTACAAGTGTATGGTGCAACAGATATTTTTCCTGGAAAAGAATATATTCTGCCAATTTTTTAAATTCTGTTGGTAGAGAGCCTCTTTAGGCTTGACTCATGCTTGATTTGGCATCCTGACCTATCTTAGACACATAAAATAAAAAGTATCTGACACTCAGGTCAGACAAGGCACTGTTGATGATTGTATCCTACAGCTCTGGCAGGATTCAAAGGCATCTTCATGCTGGCCAGACAGATTAATAAAACTTTTTTTAACTTCACAGTTAAGAGACTAAGCATTTCAAGGTGTTTTGTGTTTGGACTTTATTTTCCTCCACTTCTGGCAAAGCTTTCTTTTTTTTTTCATCTATCCCTGAAACCTTCCCCATCCACATGAGCCAAACTTACACAGTGAATTAGGTCACAGACTCTTTCAACTTCTTCTTTTGCTATTTCCCTGTAAATGTGTTAAAAACAAAAACAAGGGGTGGGAGGGAGAAGGATTTTTTCTCCCAAAAGGAACACTATGAAATGACCCTGGGGTTACCATTTATTCCACTGTTACACCAGCAAAAAGGAACCATGAGGAAGAGGGAAAGATTAGAAACATTAAGAAAAGGGAAATGCTGATTTCTACAAGTTTCAGCAATGATCCTCTTCTCTCTTTCCCAGAATTTTGTAAACTGTGAGTTTATTTTTTATTTCTTTGATGTTTTTCTCCTTCTAAATTACAATTTGACTGGCTCTAAAACCTACCCAGAATTTCAGGAAGACTTGGTTAGATATTTAAAGTATTTTTTAAAATCCCTAGATCCAGTGTCGATCTTGATTTTAGAAAGCACAGAAACAGAGCTGAATAGCATTTTTATCTTGCCTTTCGAGTACTGTTTTGTGGGTTTTTGTTGTTGTGCTTTGAGGGACCTTGAAACTTGTTATGACTTGGCCACCCTGTTTGTTGGCTTACCCGATGGTGGAATTCAGAAATCCAGTGATCTCTGAGAACTGGGGCCAGTCAAGCTCATCACTGAAAGCCATTGGGAGATTAGCAAATGATTTCTGAAAGAGAATTTTTTTTAGTCAACACAGTTTCACACTCACAGACAAAAAAGTCCTTTTAGCAAATTTGAATACTTCTTAGCCTGAGCATTAGCCAGACAACAGCAACTGCAACTACAGCTAGTAGCAGTAATTATGTACACATATACTTAAAAAAGGTGACTTTTGTAAGACAGGCATATCAAGAGATGGAGAAAGTAAAAGCAGAAGAGATATTTGAATCACAACTCCTGACACTCTTCAGTTCTGGAGGAGTCCAAAACTACTGATGTGGAGCCCATACTGCAGGTGCAAACCACCAAGGCAGAAGCTATTTGCTTCAACATCTGTTGTGTCCAAAGGTGGGTCCACCTTGGTCACAGGAAGAGATGACAACGTGATGTCCCCAGAGCATATGGCAGAAGTATAATGTCAAATTCACTCAAAGCTCCCCTGTCCTCTCCAACAGCATGAGCTTCAAACATCTGATCCCCTAAAAACCTCTGCCTAGTCCTCACTGCAAATTTTGGTGATTGCACTAAAGCAACAGAGTCAGAAAGGCCCCTGAGCATGACAGAGCTCAGGGAGAAAAACACACTGTCTGACACAAACTTCCTATGCAAATAGATGCGTCCTTTACCCTTCTCTGCTTTTGCCAATATTAGTCCCTAATGCCTTTTTGTAAGTGACTGCCTCTGTGAAAGCCTCTCCACAAATGCAAGCTGTACATTCAAAACACAGGGCCCTGTTCTTTTCCACTTTGATTCCTGAATGTCCCAAAAATCATGAAAGGTTAGAAAAATAGCCTTGATAAATTGTGCCACCTCAGAAGGATGAGAACATGAAGTAAATTTTCAGCTTCTCCTAGTCGGGGGTGTGCTCGCAAAGACAAATGTATAAATCCAGTATGCTCATACGGGAAAAACTGCTGATGAAAAAGGTAATAACCAAAAGAAGGTCAAAACATAAAATCATAGAACTTACAGGCTGATTTAATCCATAAAATTTATTAGCTTCATTTTCTCTTCAAGCAATTGTGGGGTTTCTTCAAGACCTCACTGCTATAAACAACAAGCACGTAGGTAATTCTTTATCCAGGAGGGTTAGAGGTAACTGAGAAGCCACAGAAGAGCTAAATCTTGTGGTCCCCACCAAGTCTTCATTCCCAGAAAATTATAGTTTAGGTGAATGGGAGCTGTGCTTGAGTATATGGGTTGAGTATATGCCATGGGTTTTGGCTGTAAGA
>NW_008660008.1:65796-89940 GCF_000695815.1 Acanthisitta chloris
GTAAAGGGGAGGGGGGAAGAAATCCAGAAGTCAAGCTCTGGGCGATCTAATGCACAGTAGATGCCAGTTTAAAGCATGTAACAGCACATTTGACCTACTTACAGTAGATCTGCATTAGTTTCCAAGGCAAAAATGGGCCTGTCTTAATTGTCTTTCGGTTCATTTTCTCTTTCTCACATATATATGTGTCCTTGTGTGTATCTGTATACACATAGGAAGAAATCCAGAAGTCAAGCTCTGGGCGATCTAATGCACAGTAGATGCCAGTTTAAAGCATGTAACAGCACATTTGACCTACTTACAGTAGATCTGCATTAGTTTCCAAGGCAAAAATGGGCCTGTCTTAATTGTCTTTCGGTTCATTTTCTCTTTCTCACATATATATGTGTCCTTGTGTGTATCTGTATACACATATCTATAAATATAAAAATTATTAGGTTTTTAGGGCTGGAAGGAACTTTCAAAACTGCCTTTTTCAAATCGGTTAGTTTTGTGTGCAAACAAGCACTAATCCAAGGGCACAGCTATGAGCAGAAGTGAAGGGATACAGTATGGCTTGGCCATTTGCAATACTTCCCTCTTCACAGCCTTGCATTAAAGTTGACAGAAATAGTCACCTAGCATAGAAATCTCTGTAGATATGATCTCTTCTAAGCCACAGCATATGAGAGTATAAAAAGAGATTTAAAATTATTAAATATTTTTAAAACAAATCCTTCTATGACCAGTTCTCTCATTTTTTCCAACTGGCAATCCAAAATGATATTTTAATGAGACAAGTTCCAACAAATTTTAATGGTTTGGGGGCTTTTTTCCCCTGCAAACATAGCTTAAATATGAGTTTAGAACCTAAATTCTAAAACTAATTGAGGTTGCAAATTGGTTTGGAAAGGAACATTTGAGCCCAAAATCATAGTTGTATTTGAAAACTGTATATGCATTTAGCATTGACACTGTTCCAACAAAGCACTTAAGGCCAGACTTTTGAAGATATTTCAGGTCCAAAGAATGAGGATGAGTAGTTAATGGAAATTTCAGGCGAATGCTAGACCTTAAACTCCGCAGCTATGTAGTTCGGAAACAACATGTTTTGCTTAGTCTCAGATGCAAATGTGCCCCATTCTAGAGGTGAAATTCTGTTGACTTTTAGCACAAAACTCCTTTGAGCACAGCTTTGTTTAAATGCCATTCTCTATAGTATTCTGGCTGAGAAACCATACTTCAGCCTACATGCCAGATTTTAGCAGAGAATGAGTAGAAACTTATTCCAGCCTTGCTTCAAATGCCATATTTTAGCCTCGAATGCTCTAAATGGGTCTCATTTCAAAAAGTGTCCTCACCTTCTAGATGTGTCCTACCTTGAAATATGGGGCAGCCTAAGCCAGGGCTGATGCTAAATGCACACATGCCAAGACGTGCTTAAATGGAAGAAGGTTCAGGGTTGCTATGGCAAGAGATTTTCAAAATCAGAACGCAAAAGGGCACTGGAAACCTAACACTCATACAAGCCTTTAGAAATGTTAGTCCCAGAAATTATTTCAATCATTCAAGTATCCCTTAATTTGAAGGAAAATTGGGGGTTTCTTTTTATACTGACTTAAATGACGTTCAAATCCTCATGATCATATTAAGTACTGGAGACAACTTTCTTATTCTAGGTATACAAATAAGCTCTTGAGAAAAGCACAGCCCATCTTTTTAAAAAGCGGTAATGGCATTTCTACCCTGTAAAGCTGCAAGGGACAAAGGTTTGACATTAGCAAAGCAATTACCCTATTTCCTGCAAAATGCAGCATCTTAGTAATCACAACACTAGTTGGGAGAAATTTGCCTGCAATTCACTGAATTTAGAGGGAAGCTAGAGAATCTTTTTAATAAGTTCACACATCAAACTCCTGTTTTTTTTCTGGTGGTGAAAAACAAAAGACGTCCAGTGGGATAAGTGCTGGGACATCCCGAATCTGCATTTAAAGACATGATGAATTCTGCTAATAGGAAATAAATAGTGTGAAACAGTTACTTTAATGAAACCCGAAGCCCCCTTGACTATGTGAGAAAATAGATGTATACTGGACTACAGATAAATGTGGGATTTATTTTTCTCTTTATTCAGCATGAAATAGAGTTCCAACAGTTTTAAAATGCATCTTCCTAGAAAGGATATTTTTTCCAGCACATTTATAAATATAGTGCTTTTAGCTCAAGATAAAATTGTCTCTAAAATGACATATGAAAGTCGCTTCTATTCCAGACACATAACAGAAAAATGCTGCATTTAGTAGCTATTTGGAAGTCAATTGTAAGCAGATGGACAGAGCAGCAGGAGCACAATATCCATTGCTAGACACACCAGTGTTTTCAACATTAGCTTTCAGCAAAAACCATCCACCTCAAAAAAAACCCCCACCAGTATTTTTTCTTCTTTGCTAAACCTCATGAAGTGCATGTCTGCAGCATTACACTTCATTTTTAATGTCCAAATTTTGAGGTCAAAGGAATGAATATTCAGCTCAATTCTTGCTGTACCTTTTGAAAGAAAAGTCTGGCAAACCCAAAAGTTATTGACAAGCAGAAAACCAAAATAAAGCTGACCTATCCCCTTCTTACAACTGTATAATTCTCTTCCCATAAGGTACCTGTGACTTCCCCTAGTGCTACATAAGGAATGGTGGTGGTGGTGGTGTTGTTTTGTCTGTTTCTTTGTTTTATTAGGAGAAAAAAGCATGCCTAAGCTACAGCTTTCAAAGATGTGTCTACCTTGTAATGGAAAGTTTCTACACCAAATAATGTCTCTGTATGCCTTTTGTGGGAAGAGTGTACTCTGAGAGGGATGATAACTATATTTGTGACTGGCTCTTAGGTAAAGGCTTTGGAAATAGCACTGGAAATCATGAGTTCCACTCTGATACAGCACATGACTCAAGCTTGTTGACAGAAAAAGTGCGTTGTGGGTGCCTGCAGCTGCATCAGTGTGGGCAGGCTGGTGCTCAGGTGCTTGTAAGTTCCCCGCCCTCCAAACCAGTCTCCTTGATGAATGCAGGAATATGATTCAAGTCTCCACATTTGATCATTTAGGTTTAAGTAAACAAAGACCAGGAAGGCACTAGAGGACTTTATATGGAAAAAGCGAATGATGCAACAATGCATTCCAGACACAGACTGTATAACATGTCCCTCTGCACTGGATTACACTGCAGGTTATTACCTTGAGAATCATAGAATCAACCAGGTTGGAAGAGACCTCAAGGATCATAGAGTCCAACCCTACTGTGGCTACTAGACCATGGCCCTGGGTGCCACATCCACTCTCATCTTGAAAACCTCCAGGGATGGCAAATCCACCACCTCCCTGGGCAGCCCATTCCAATGCCTGACTACTCTCTCTGTAAAAAATCTCTTTCTAATATCCAACCTAAACCTCCCCTGGCAGAGAGCATGCTAAGAGAGCAGTAAGTTCCTAATCAGGTCAGGAAATCCAAAATTCAGTATACAACATATTTCCAACAATGCTCTTCAAGTCAATGGCATGAGCACATGAATTCCAAAGCTGTTCAGCCCAAATACCCATCTGGTCAACCCTGTGCTAATCATCTGGCTACCTAAATGACATCTTGAGCATGCTTCAGTGAGGAAGTTTCTCATTCACATTCTCTTCCTTCCCTTACTCATCACAACCGCTCCCTTGCATGCTACATGCAGCATAATCAGGGAAAGAAACCGTCCTGCAGAGCCTCTTAACAAAATTCTCAGCATCTCCCATGAAAAATTATTTCCGAACCTAATTAGCTTTAAAACTGGAATTAACAGCTGCCACTGATGTGGTGCTGATTAACAGATGGGCCCACAGCATTGTTACCAAAGGTAATTTTACTTTACACTTGTATATGCAAATATGTAAAAGGATAAATATAAATAAGAATTATGTCATATATATATATTGTGTGATAGATATAAAGCATATAAAACAGGCATAAAAATATAGAAAAACATTAAATTAATAAAATAATACACCAAATAAATCTGTATTAGCAGGCACACAACTTTTTCCCTGTATGCATGATAAAAATCCTGGACAGAGCAGGGGTGAGGAAGTCCTATTTGGAATTCCATGTAGAGGTTTAAGATTCCATTGAAATGGAAAGTAAAGCTTTGAACTGACTCTACTATTGACTGTAGAGAAAACCATTTGACAAAACAATAATTTTATGTGTTTTATCAAAGAAATTTTGGCAGAATCAAAACAATGTATTGAGTTCAACAGCACAGGTGAACAGCAGGTACACAAAGTTATGCCTTATCCCCGACCTAAAAAGCACTGAAGACAGTTACTTTGTTAATTAAACCTACAGATGAAGGATATTTGCCAGAGCCATTTGATATAACACATCAAGAGAAAACAGTATTGCACCTTCACAACCCCGAGGTAGTTAAATTGCTGCTCTTGCCATTCTACACACAGAAAGCAAGACACAGAGGACAAGCAAGATGAAGAGGCAGTGCCAAAGTCTGAATTAGCTCAGAAATGGTTTTGCTTGTACTTTTGTGCTCAGGTGACAACTTTCTTAATCATGGTGAGCTGCAAATTAAATAACTTGTTACATTTGCTGGAGTTTAAGCACAGATAATGGGGGGGGGGGTGTTATACACCCAAACTCTCTGTATTTCTGCATTCATATTTAACTGCTGCATTTTTGCCAGGTTGGTAGGAAAGCTTGCAAACAGTCCCAGAAAACAACTTGTGCTTTCTTACGCTGAACCTTGTGTACCCCATGCACCAGGGTGGCTGTGCAGTGCACTACCATAGAGCTCATCTAGCTGCACGAGGGCTTCATCTCCTGCGAGGCAATTATCCCAGCCCTTCTCCGTCCTGGATGACTATAACTGACTTTTCTAAGTTCCTCCACATTACCACTATTGCAACCGCACATCATGAGTAGGGCAAAACTAACCTGTCTCACAAGTCTAATCCCAGCTCACATTCACTATTACTGTGCTCTACCCCTGCCAGAAATCTGTCTGTGGAGTGACCACGAAAGGCCAGTAAGTGAACATGCTTCTCTTTGCCCTCCTTGCCCCAGTGCAGGGCACTAACTCTAACCTAGAGCCACCCTTTCTGTAAAGGAAAGCAGCTCACTTCTCCCTTTCCAACCAGTCCTTGAGCTTTCTCATACTCTGGCCAGATGGAATTGAGCATCAAAAGCATATATTTGCTAGGCAGAGAGCACGAGTACCCTGCTCATGCAAGTCACTCTACACTCAGACAGCAACAAGGAACCACCAAAACTCACTTTGTAATCTGCACTCCAGCTCCCAACCTTGAAGCTTCTGCCTCAGCATGCTATTACCAGCCCTTGATCCATACAGCTAGTGGGCCACCAAGCTTTAAGCAAAAGAAATCTTTCCAAATCTTCATTACAGTGATAATAAAATGCTGACATGGTCTAAAAGTATTCTTGCCTACATGGCTCTTCTACCAATGTTACTGCCAGAATCATCATCACAATCAGTATTATTATCATCTTTATTAGATGAGATAATCTTAATTATCACTAGTGCTAATTTATTATGTTCCTCATCAGCTCTGTCATCAGTGTCATTCATGTTATCATTGCTCATAAGCATTTAACAAAGAAAAACAACAGCTAATCTGCAACATTTAAATCAGCTCTGGAGGCAAAAGTGGAAAAATACACAAAACTCTCAGACCTCCCACAGCACTGTAACTACCAACATTTTGGAATAAGAATTGTTTTCCAGAAAATGTCCATATCCTTCTCCTACAGAGGCCAGTGGAGAAAGGGCAGGTTTTCACCAGGAAAGGTGGGCAATGATGATCTACATGCTTACCCCTGTGCAACAGACCCTTGTATGGAGAAGGACAAGGCACAATCCTCCCTGATAGGGATTAACAACATTTCAGGTTACAAACAGCAGTGAAGGTCAGGAGAATACCTGCACATTTATCTTCACCCCCCTCCCCAACTGCAGTTTGCTGGCATGATCTTTTCCTCTCAATTATTTCATTACATGCCAGTGAACTGCAACAGCCCAGGCTCAGCATAACTCACAGTCAGGTTCATTTTGTTGTTGTTTGAAAATGGGAAATGCTGGGATACAACCCAAAGACAGACATCAGTGTGGCAATAGCATTTCATGGTCACAGAAACTCTTCCCTTAAGGACAAATCTATTATAAACCCTTGAACGACCCTCAAACACCTGTGGAGGAATTTGTTCAACAAGCCTCAAAGCCTGAACACTGGAATTATCAGACCTATTTCACATATGCCACAGATGAGTGAAAGCAATCCAGGGCATGTCATTGCAAAGCCAGATGCTGGAAACAGAAGTACCTGGACTGTCAGCAGGGTCACCTCTGCAACACTCACATAGCAAGGAGCCATACCAAGAAGCCTGCTAATAGCAGGACTGATCCCACAGACAACACAGGTCTCCTTGAGCAGCAGGCACGTGCTTGGAAAGCTAGATGTCCTGGTTTGTGTCTCTGGCACAGCACTGGGCCACTGCAGCCAAACTCTTCCCTGACCCAATTGCACAGATGTTGGAGAAACAGCAGTAGCACAGGGCTATGCTTTTTTATCTTCATAAGAGCAGATGCAGGAGGGGACTGATACACATGAGGACCATAACTATAAATTCCAGTGCAATGAAGCATTTTGCACTTGTTTCCCTTTGGCAACCTGCAGCATGAGGGAGAAATCAAACGGCAACTGTTGATGCAGTGGTTTTGGCAACTTGAACGCGATTCCTCACCGTTGACATCTGTGTGACAGTCATCCACTCAGGAGGGATGTGGAAGTGAGCACCAGCTGAGTCTCCCAACAGCACGACCCCTTGAGAGCCTGCACCTAATTAATGCATTTTGTTAGTTGCATGAGCAAAAGAGCAAACTGAAACCAAGCATGGAGGGCAATGCTTAAAGAAGCACAACAGTGGCAGCTGATGGAGTCACAGGGTGACTGCTGCACTACTCTTCACATGGCTTAAATATTCAGACCCTGCAATAGGATTTTTACTTCACCTGCAGCAAAAAAAAATCTAACAGGCATGTGCCAATAACTCTAGAGAATTAGCTGGGTACTGCGAATGAAAAACAGGGAAAGGTCTTGCTCATCAGAAAAAAATCCTGGTTGTATTCAAATCATGTTTTATTTCAGCAGAGGTTCTCCTGTGCAGTCAATGTTTATTTTTACCCATCTAACAGGCATGAGAATTAGCTGGGTACTGCGAATGAAAAACAGGGAAAGGTCTTGCTCATCAGAAAAAAATCCTGGTTGTATTCAAATCATGTTTTATTTCAGCAGAGGTTCTCCTGTGCAGTCAATGTTTATTTTTACCATCCATAGAATATGCATTAAAAAGTACTTAAACATTTAGGGAAATTGGATTACTCAGAAAATTGCTCAAAGCTCCTTATAACAGAACTGGGTGGTGGATGTGCTACTCATGAGTGTTTCTGCTAGAACAATCTGTCTGGTTTATAATTAATGTTACTTAGCATTTGTAGATTGCCTTTCATCTAAAAATGTTGAGAAGTCTTGCCAGGCAATGGTTCATCCCCAGGATACTGATTTAAATGTAAGATGAGGTGAGTGGCAACTGTAGTCATGGCTGTTTAGTGAGGTTGTTATTTGTGGGGATGTGTACACACGGGCACCCACCCACATGGCAGCCAGGGAGATTGTCTGATGCCATCACTTCACCTTTTTAAGGCTTTCTCTGGAAAAGGATCAGAATGTATTTATGGCAACGGGTCAAACTGCTCCCCTAAATCCCAAGGGTTATCCCTCTGGGTCAGGCTTCAGTCACCACAGATGCAGAGGAAACATCTCTTTTTGCTGCTGCCACCATTCTATGTATTTCAACTTAATAACTGAGCTGGCTCTTAACAGGAAATTAGCAGCAGCCTATGTTTTTCACATTTCATCTTTGCCCATTCTCAAGATAGAAAAAAATCATTTTGCCTTTCCATTACTTTCTAAAGCCCATTGTCTTTCCCCTGCATTTCCCTTGCATAAATTTTAATAAATATGAAAATATTTATTAAATGAATACAAAAGACTTGTTGTTTCTTGCATTGACTCTAAAAATTTACCTTTGCAGAATTTCTCCTCATAGGGAATTCCATCTTTTGGATCCACACCCTGTTGGAGGAGAGAAGGGGCAGATGTTAGTATCTATCTAGCACCTGAAGAATGACAGTGCAAAACAGAGGCTGAAAATTTAGTTCTTCTTGAATGTTTGCCCTCAGGAAGCATTGCATCATAATAACGATCCTTTCCATTACATAATTTTAATAAGTATATATACATTCAAATTAATTATAATACCTATAATTTAAATAATCATAAACAATAACTGCTTCTTCTATGTTTGCTTAGTTTTTAATAAATAGTTTTATTATTTGGAATATCTAAGGCAGTAAATAAATAGAAGCAATCCAAAACAGTTAATAAACCAAAATAAATGGAAAAGAAACATTTGCAGAGTAATTCAAAAGGAGGAAAAGGAGAAGCAGCAATCAGGAAAGTAAAAATTCATTTACTTACCCATATACCATTGCAGTTAGAGTCACTTTCCACATCCCAATTGTCAGGACTAAAACAGAGTTACAGAAGGGTATAGAGTGTTACAGAAAATAAATCAAAAGAGGCTTTTGAGGGAATCAGATCCTTAGTGCCATTTTTCACTAAGAATAAAAAGTAATTAGAAATTCCTTTCTGAATGGAAGAGTGGGGTTTTTTCTTCCCCTCTGAATCCAGGAGAGGCAATTTTCCCTAGCAAAATGTAACATTAATTTAAAGTTAATACTAAAAGTTGCGGAATGAAACTTATGCTTTTAGTCTGTATATGCACTTAGCTGAAGTGAATGGGGATGATTTTTGGAAAAGGCAGACTCTTTTTCCCTGCTCTTATCCTTGCTTTTAAGTGTTCGCTGAAATCCACCGAGCCGCTCACTCCAAATTCTATGCAGGGTGATGAGGATTTGCTCTGGCCCGTAATACAGTATGATGAGCTCAGTCCACTTTTACAGGAAAACTCCATCTATGCAGTCCAGCACTACACGTGGACTCTGTAAGAGCATTTCTGCTAACTCAGGTGTGCTGCACAGGCTGATGGCCCATGATTCTTTCTACACCCATAAACAGCTTATCTAGTCACAAGCTTTTGTTAATGTCTAGGCTTTAAAACCAGTTCTGGTTAACAACTTCTTAGCAAACCCATGGTAGAGGAGAACTCTGTTTTTGAAAAGGTAAAATAGCAAAAGCAAGGGAGCAAGGCCACACTGCTATGCCTGGCTGCATGTTCTGTTCCAGGTGTGCATGAGAGTCCATGCTCAGGCAGCTGGGAAGTATTCACCCAGAGCATATTCACTTAGAAGGGGATGTATTTAGCTCTATGTTTCCACCAGCATAACATGAGGACTGGATGCCAGAGGTCAGCACTCAGCCATGAGCACCAATTTTGCACTGCCACCCTGCTGCTCCCCAAAGTAGGCACATTACCTATATTACAGATATTATACACATTATAGACCCACATTATCTCAAGTGGGATAAGGCTTGTGAGCCTCAGGGCATGGTTTCCCTCCCCACCTTTGGTCTATCTGACCAATTTTGTCTGCAGATGCTTCAGACAAAGGAAAGAAACCTTTCAGAGTGCCTGACATACACCAAGGGAAGTCCTCCTGACACTTTAAACCTTGTTTTAAAAAACAAATTGATTCAACTCCAAGACAAAATAACAATTCTGGATTTAAACCTTACCAACATGTATACTCATATATAAAAATCATATCACAGTGAAGCCAGTGATCTGCATTCAAACTTGGACTTAGTTTAAGCAGCAGTTAGTAACCAGCAGAGGTGACCAGGGAACTACTAGCCAAACCAGGTTTCATAAACAGTAGCAAGCTACTGTTATTTCTTAGTTAATGCCTTCACCACCCCTGCAAATGTGCATCACCCCTGCAAACATGCCCATCCTTGGTCTCAATCATCCCTTCTTGTCTCCATCACTATGAAATCAAGCAACAAGCACTAATGTGCTCTCTTAGAGTACAGCCAAAGCAAAATGTGGTGCTCATTCTTCAAGAAGCCACAATTATAAGGAAGCCTTTAAAATAATTAAAAGCTTTACCGTCTGCCAGGGTACACGGTGGTGTTTTTGTCATTGCAGTCTCTGCCTCGCCAGTGATAGCCCCTCAATGTCTAAAAGACAGGAGAAGCACACAGATAGGATGGTCATTATTACTCTTGCACTTTTAATTTAAAATATCTAAAATGAGAATCTAACTCGAGGTGTAGGAATAAAACCCAGTAAATGGATTGTATTCTAGAGTACCTTTGCTAAGCTTTAATAAATGACACCTTGCACGCTTTGGTGGAGAAAAAAAAGACAAGCTGGCAATTTATTTCTTTTTTAATATGACTTTACTTCACCTCATATTAATTCAGTAAACAGACCACTCAGCAGTAGAGAAATTTGCTTCTGCAGGGAGCACAGCTTTATGTGTGCATCTCCCCAGGTGGCATAAATGAATGATTGTTTTCTCATCCAGGAAAAAAAGCCCACATTTTATGACAAAAAACCCCTCCATTCACTTTATTCCTAATACCTACTTTCACATGAATGGATAAGGCTTTGCAGAAAGTAGGAGGAATCCTATAGACAGTCACACTATCAAGGGATTACTGTACCAAAGGAAAAACTTTGCTTACAGGGAAGGTACTAAATTTATCTCCATCGAAATCTTCAAAAGGCAGTTTATTTCTTATAACACTGAAAAAAATAAAAACAACAAACATAGTGTTAACATATGGAAGGGAACCTATTCAGAAAGAAAAAGTCACAGCGAAGCGTACAAATTAGATAATAACTGGCATGTCACCCATATTCAGTTTCAGCTCTGTGCTTGAACTTCAGCAAAGTGATCCTGTCCAAAAGAGCAAATTCTGATTTCTTTCAATGTCTGCTGACTGAGTTCTGGAGGTGAGGCTAATAGCCTCCTGTATGGCTGCAATGGCAAACCTTCGGTCTCTAGAACAAACTAGGACTTCAAATCTGCTGTAAAGGTGACTATAATTTTTTAAAAAGAAATACTACACTCATCCTGGCAGATCTTTCAAATCTGCCAGGTATGAAATTTTAATGGAAATCCTACCTGGGAAAGAGGTGCAGAATGCTGATGGAAACTAACTGCCTAATTACACTAACCTTTGAAAATTACATCTTTCTCTTTTCCATTGTGAGTTTTGTTTCAGCAATCCTATAGGTTTCAGCAGTACCTAAAGCATGTGTTAAAATGATGGTGTCAGCTCTGTGCCCCTTCCTCTTTTTAGCTTGGACATGTGCTAACTTTCACATGGCACATTGCACCTCTCTTTTGCTATGGGACCCAGCTTAGCTGACCTACATTGAGCAGACTTTCATATTTAGCCCAGCAGGCAGCACACTTTGAATGATATGCTAGTGAACCTTTCCTTGGAAACTTTTCTTTCCAAATTTTTCCAACCTCTTGAACTCGTAAGAGATGTTGAGCCCAGCTCAGAGGCAAATAGGTGCAATAAGAGTCAATTCCTCAAGCTGCACAAGCACTGGGATATGAAAAAGATATAGAGGAGACTGGTGACATGCACTGGTGGAGGTGGTTGTAATCCTTCTTCTGTCTGTAATCAATAATTTCCACGTGCTGCTTGGGCAGTAAGGTTCAGTTGCAAGGAACTGGCACAGATCTGGACCAGTTAAGAAAGTCCAACAGACCAACATATTTTTTGCAGCTACAGAAAGAGGAAAGCAAAAAACAAAAGAAAGTGAGAGTGCATGAGGGTCAGATCAGAAGAGCTGAACACATTCGATCTAACATGATACACAGTTTGATTCCTGCTTCCACTGACTGAACTCACGGGGCTCTAACTCAGCTTATGTGTCCTGACTTACATTGCAAAGGCACTTACAAGATGTTTCATGTCAATCAACCCACTCCAAACAAGCTCTTGATATTTGCAGTTTCAATTAAATGAGCAGAAATAGGTGAGCAAGTTAGTCTTGGCAATTGAATCAATCAAATATGCAGCTGATAATACTGATTTATTCTTAGCTTTGCTTGACTCTTCCTCCAACTCATTGCAGTACATTGACAAATGTGCTTTAGGAGTAATAGCTCAGCTCATATCCTTGGCCTTTCTCAGAAAATGACTCAAAGCCAGCACTGCCATGAGTTGTTTTTCCTGTCATCCACCTGACTTTTTAAAATGCCTTGGGATTCTTCTACACTTCACAAGTGACATTTAATTCATGTTCCTCATAGAGTTAATGGGTGCTGGTGGTCTTTCTGCACTGAGCCATGGGCACCACAACTGGGTGAACAAATGAAATGGGTAAGTGCCTTGGGCTCAGGAAATCTCAAGAGCAAGATGGCTCCCTCCTGGAGGAGTCAAATCTATGAGTATGTCACATATTTTACCTTTGGGACATGCTAAATTTAAGTAAATATTTTAAGTACAGAAAAAAGCACAGGATCCTTCCAAGGATTCTTACTTACCTGAATGCTATGCAACTTCTCTCTATACTACTTAGACAGTGGTTTTATGAAGGAAACCAACATAAGTAAAGTATGGGAAGCTTTGTTAACCAAGGATGACTTTTGCAGGAAACAAATGTACTATATTCTGATTAAGGACTGAAAATTTATACATACTATTTAATCTTCTCACATAGGTTAGCCAGCAGAGGAAATGCACATACATTTGAGAACCCCATGAAGCTTTTCTGGAGAGGAAAAAAGATAAAAGAAGATGAGTACATTAGTTCAGAGAGGTGGTGTGGCTTGGAATATTCAGTGTCAGTAAATTACAGAGCTATACCATGTATTTTCTGCCTAGAAACATCTTAAAAGATGTTAAGGATGCTACATGCCAGAAGACTTAGACTTGACTCAGCAGTCAAGGATTTAGACTGAACATTTTACTAACCAACTGCTGTTGCTTTCAAAGGCATGTAAAACTAAAAAAGGAAGGCAAAAGCTCCTGTGAAACCATCTCCTCTCATGTACCCAAGGTATTTTTTTTCATTCTTTGTAAAATTACTGTTCTCATGTTTGATAAACATCATGATATCTGGCACAGTGCAAAACAACACACTGTGAGCCATGAGGCTTGTTTCTACACACTCAGGGAGGAGTGGATAAGCCAAAGATCAGCAACAACCTCAAAGAGAGGAGAAATGGGAGGATCCAGAATGTGCATAGAATACCCTGGATATTTTAATGAGATTTAAATTAAAATAAAATGAAACCTGGAAATCTCATAACTAGATTTTATCTTGCCCAGACCTAGAAGCTGTAAAAGAGCTGCTGCAGGAAAAACTCAGCATTAGTAAACCATAGCAATGGTACAATCCATTTGATATTCCAGGTAGCCAGGAAGCTTCAAAAACTGAAAGAGACCTTCGTAATGATTGGGAACACTGCACTGCATTGGCAATCAATCCCACAAACACACTGCTCACATGGCTTCATCATAAGTTCAGGTAGTCTATAAATACTGAGGGTGCTCAAGTGTGGTCTATAAATAAAGAGGACTAGTGAGTGCACAGCCTAATTAACTGTATTCACTAAGGCTACATTTAGCATGTAAATATAGAGCAGATGAGCAGATGGGCAACTCATAACTTTATGCAAAGAAGGGTAATTATTTGTATAGACATAGCACTTAAGAGTTCTGTCCTTGGACCAACTGTCTTGTGTTACACACTTTATAGACAGAAAAAATAGTAGGATCATCCTTGTGCTAACGATATTACAATCCAAATATAACATAAAACAGAAGAGAAAAGTTGGATACAGCTCAGGAGAGGACAAGGAAAGGTTATTGCTCACCATAAGGGGCAGTAGCCCCAGTGTATAAAGTTCTGAGTGACAAAGGAGAGCCTTGAGGCAGCATTGCAGGGTTGTGAGGCAGTGGGCCATGGTGTGCCATGCAGCTCCAGGGAAGGTGTTTGCTTGGACAGGTAACAAGAGGTGAGAGAGAGAAAGGTCTCAGGCTGCCCAGAGCAGGAGATCAGCCACAGAAGTATCTCAGCAAGGATCTCAATGTGGAAAGGAGGGCTAGGGTAGTGAAGAGGAGATGGAACCCCTAGCACAAAGATTGTAGCCAACATTTGCAGTGGTGGCTGAAGTGACCAAGCAGGTACCTTTTTCAAGTACCACTGAAAAGAAGTGGGGTGGAGAGCTGCAGTGGGGGTGGAGCCATAACTGCACTTTCTGAAGGTTGCAAAAGATAAATCACAGGACAAACAAAGGACAAAAGTCAGGGAGACAAGAAACCTGAAAAAAACCCCCCACCAATTAACTCTCTTCAGTTATGTCTGACAAACTCAAATGACAAAGCTTGAGTCACACTGGCTTGGGGGGGGGGAGACAAGAAACCTGAAAAAAACCCCCACCAATTAACTCTCTTCAGTTCTGTCTGACAAACTCAAATGACAAAGTTTGAGTCACACTGGCTTGGAGGGAGAGATGTTGGTGGAGTGAAAGGAGAAATCAGAAGACAACCACAGAAGAACTGGAGAGAAATAGCCAAAAGCAGCCAGGGAGTGGGGCCTTTCCTTGAGCTGAAAGATCAACCTGGTCCCCCTCCTGTGGCTCCAGCTGCCTTGTGCTCTTCCCCATCCCTCTGCACCTCTGTACTTAAGGTTCTGGCTGCCTGGGGGCTATGCCCTGCAGCATGGCAGGAACCAGACTTCCTCTTTGCTCACTGGCTGTGCATATGCATGCGTGGCCAGGTAGGCAGAGAACATGAGAGGTGCACAGGCAGGATGTCAGCCTTTCTCAAAGAGCTTTGCAAACCTATGTACACCTTTCTGGAAACAGGTAAGAAACCACTGCCTCCTCCATGTAGGACTAATCATGCCTACAGAAACACTAGAGGCTCTTAAAGCTTTCCATGAGGCTAAGATTTGCAGTGTCTTCATCTGAGCTGTCAGCTTTTCACTTCAGCCTAAATCACAGTATGCAAAGCCTTTGAAGTTAAAGCACCTGGAACCAAAACCGCACCAGAAAGACAGAGTACAGGGCTTGCAAGAAATAAGTACATAAATAAAACCTCCTTTCATTATGCTCACAGGCTGCATTTAAAGTCTACCCTTTGCTGTAAGTAGAATAGAATCTTTTCTGCCTTTTTCTCAGCTAGTAATTTGAAAATTATTGCTGACTGGGTCTCCATTAGTTTCAAAGGAAGACTATCCTGCAGTCCCAGAGACTGCCTAACTTTGGTGGGAATGTTTGCATGACAGCGACCTGGAAGTGGTGTGGGCAGTGCTGAGGACCAGCTGCAGCAGTATTCCAGAGTGCACCTGCCTCCAGCTCCCCAGCCTATGCATCCCCATAGCAGGTGGGACAGTGAGGTGTGAAAGTAATGCTTTAGCTCTGCTTGGGGTTGTGCAGGAGAGCAGCTCATCTGTTCTTTGAGGGTGTCTTGGGCTACTCTTAAAAGACAGCAAGAAGTACAGGTTTAAAAATAGAGAATCTTTGCATGAGCAGGCACTATGAGGTCCCTTCCTGTGGAAAGAGGCTATGATTGCATTATGTGCTTTCGAGAGAAGATGAACCACTTGCCTCTGCGTAACATAAGTGGGTGGGCAGGAGATTAGCTTATGCCTCTTCTGCCTGGCAATTCCCTTAGGGCTCCCTCCATGGCTTTCCACTTCTTCCACTGCCAGGCTGTGACTTGCAGGGACCACACAGTCATGACAGGATTGTACACGTGGTGCCTGCTCTCATTGAATGCTACAGCCACAACTCTATTCACCATTCTCTCACTGCTATTGCTCAAAGATGCCCCTAATATTTTTTCCACCCATATGAAATGTTAGCACTAAAGGTGTTCACAGTGATTGATAACACTAATATTTTAGTCATTGCCTATTAACATTCCCTAATGACATTTTCATAATTATTTCAATTGGTTTTGCTAAAAAGAATAACAATAAGCCCCTAATGCTTGTTGGTGTTTGGTTTAAGCCAGTTGCTCACAGATGCCTCACTCCTCTTAATGAATGGAGACATTTATTAGAATTTTTGGGATTTGTAACCACTTTCACTGCATCTCTACATCTGGAAAATACCTTTTATTTTTCCCAAACTCACAATGATCCTAATAAATTCCAGGTAAATATGAAATCCTGGGATACAGGCAGAGCTCCCATTCTCATTACCAACAGGTGTAATTACACCTTTTGTGTGCAGTCACACATGGCTGCCAAGCCAAGATGGGGACAGCTAACTTGCAAGAACGTCTTCAGAAGGCTTTCCCCAAACATGCAATGGGGCAAAAGCAACCAAAACAGCAGGCATGGGAAGGATGAGCAGACATAATCTGACATATCAGTCTAGCATGAGTCAGAGCATTAAAGAGGCCAGGTTAATGTTTCTCTCCCTCCACCAGTGTGAATGCAGTGATGTCCTACCACAGACAGGGTATTTCTGGATCCTCACCCACACAGTCAGTCAGGTAACCCTTTCCTGAAGCAGTAAGAGCACCTCAGTTCTCACTGGCATGTGTATGTTGCTATGCAGATGAACTCATCATGATTTGGCAGTGTCCAGACTGGGCAGGTGATTTTCTTACTATCTCATCACACATTTTTTCTCTGGGATACATGGTTTATGCAAGCATGATACACACTGTGGTCTCTCTTAGATATTCTCCTCTGTTGAAGCAGTAACCTCAGTTCTCACTGGCATGTGTATGTTGCTATGCAGATGAACTCATCATGATTTGGCAGTGTCCAGACTGGGCAGGTGATTTTCTTACTATCTCATCACACATTTTTTCTCTGGGATACATGGTTTATGCAAGCATGATACACACTGTGGTCTCTCTTAGATATTCTCCTCTGTGTTTCTTACTACATTGTTTTTCTGAACTCAGTTCTCACTGGCATGTGTATGTTGCTATGCAGATGAACTCATCATGATTTGGCAGTGTCCAGACTGGGCAGGTGATTTTCTTACTATCTCATCACACATTTTTTCTCTGGGATACATGGTTTATGCAAGCATGATACACACTGTGGTCTCTCTTAGATATTCTCCTCTGTGTTTCTTACTACATTGTTTTTCTGAATCTGAAAACAACTTCAGTCTGGGGGAATGGGAAAGATACAGTAATGTGAGATACAGTAATGTCTCTAGAAATGTTGCTGTTTTTAACTTTTCAGGTTTAAAATAAATTTCAGCCAGTGTCGTCACAGGGAGCATCCTAGGAATCACTGTAAGAGAGGCCCATACAAGCACATTATACTTGTTTTAATTTGAGCTGACCTTGCATTGTGCAGCTATGGAGGATCACAGGGAGCATCTTGGGAATCACTGCAAGAGAGGCCCATACAAGAGCATGATACTTGTTTTAATTTGATCTGACCTTGCATTGTGCAGCTATGGAGGTTTAGAAATACACTGATTGGAGAAACCCAACTATGACATTGCTGCTTCCAGCTGGAGCACAGTCTGCTTGTCCTTCCTGCTGGTAAATGGGCAGCTAGGAGCAGGAAGGGACCAAGGGTGTTGTGATGGAGATTGAAAGAGGCTTTGCAGCATTGAGAACCTTTGAGGACATGGAAGACTAGGGGCAAAACTGAAGGAGATCCTATTGTACCCAAAGACTGAAAGGACATGGCATACACAGACCATGAAGGTCAGACATGGTCGGCCAAGCAAGGGATGCAGCCTGATATTAGCAGGGTAGAAGCACATGCAAGGGAGCAAAGGAGCCCTGTGTCTGAGGGGCAGCACCCCTGTGCTTGTCCCCCTACACCTGCACCAGGACTCTGGCTAACAGAGAGGACTCAGAGCATCTCGCTGCAGGTTTTAACATGAGGACTTGCTCCAGGGAATGGGGACTAGAAATGCCATATAATTAGAGTGGAAATCTCAGACCACCAGTAGGACAGCCTTGAGTAGGAAGGAAAATGAATAAAATCCTGCTGGTTGCTGTTCTGTGGGAGCTGAGACCGATCTCTCCAGTGCTTTGTTTATTTCCCTGGCTTGGCAATTTGGCAATTGCCCAAAGACTAATTAGGCACCTTAATTTTCACTTTTGTGAGTAGCATCACAGCAAGGATTCAGGAAGAAGCAATATCAAAAATTTCTTCAAAACCAGCTAAAACATTTGCTCTGCATTATGTGCCTGAAGACAACCTGGAAGCAAACTCTGTGGCTGAGCTGACTCACATAAGTGAACCCAGCAGAATTAAAGCTGCCCTTCTCTTCTCTGCTACCCTTTAGAGATCCTCTACAAATCTGAAAACTGTTGGAGGCAGAAAGATTTCGAATCCCAGTTTTCAATTTTAAGAGGCAAAGGCAGCCTCTTACAAAAAAGTTTAAATATGCAGAATTTGCATTCAGGGCATTGCTTGAGTTTCAGACAGCCCTGAAGTGCAGTTGCTGTGCTCTGAGGCAGTGACTCAGTTCATGAGGCACTCACTTACATAGGGCTACAAAGGCAAAGCAGGGATGATTAGGGACAAGGAAGAAGCACAAAACAAAGAGGAGCAGTAATAAACACTGCAAGAAGTTTGAAGGAAGGAAGGATGCTTCTCTGGATGGAAAAACACACAGCAAGACGGAGTGGGAAATTCCTGCACTGGGCTAGTACAAGCAAGCATCTCAGTATGAAGCTAAACTATGGAGCTCACAGATGAGATGCTCAGTTGCTGCATGGGTTTTACACATAGATATATGTATTGGATGGATATGGATATAGGGATATAGATGGCTATTCTACAAAAAGTCTGCATTTTTCATGAGGGTTTTTTTTCTGCTCTCCTCATACTTTTGTATTTCTTCTCTATTATCTCACACTCCTTCTTCCCAGTGTCACCTAATAGAGCAGATCCTACACCAGGTAGGAGTGAGTCAGCATTCAATCCAATGCTGATCAGGAGGATTCACAGTCAGATAAAATATACGAGGACTCACTACTGATATATTATAAGTGCTATTGATTTCTTACCAGGTCCTTAGAAGTCTTCATAATTCTTTTTGCTTTTCTTATTGCAGTACTCAGTCCCATCTATGAGAGGAAGAACAAAAATAAAAAACAACCAGATCAACCTCACAGCATCCTACCAACTTTTCTCCTTATTTCCTACCTTTTTTTTCTCTATTTTAATATATCAGTCACAGCACTGAAATGATGTATGAGTCCACAAACTCATCAGTTACTTTTTATTGGACCAACAATCAATTATCCAGTCACCCACTATGAAACTCCAGTCACAAGAGTTCATTTATTTTGCTCCAGGGCATCATTTAATTCCTAGGGAAAAGTCCAGATCAGCTGAAGAGCTGAAATTCATATCCTGACTGCACCGTGTGAGCTGCAGAAGACAGACTTATCTAGTGACTCCTCCTGAAGAGCAACTCACCCATTAGATGACTACAAGAGGGTTACACATGTAATATCAGTCTGATTTGTTGTGGAAGGGTACAGAAGAAACATTTGGTCTTGCATGGATAAGGGTTATACTCAGCTGATGTTCATATCAGCAGGGGAACAGCTGACATGCAGGGAATAGAGTTTACAAGGAAAATATCCTGCTTAGGATCTAGGAAGGTCAGCTTTTGATTCTGGAAGTACCTGTCCTGGAGGGCAAGTTCTTGCTGACAGTGCCAAGATAGTTTTTCTGTTGGGTCCATGACAACGTGTGCTGAAGAAGCATTTTGTAATACTTCCACAATGATGATACTTATACCTACATAGAAAGGAAGAGTGGGAGAACCATTGCAAGAAAAGACCTTGGAAAGGCATCATCAGGTTGGCCTTCTTAAGGCCATGGGTTACAAAGAAGTCAGCTACTTGTGATAACCTAATAATTCCTCATATCCCTTTACACACATGCTCCTCAGAGGAGGAGAGGAAATTCTTTGCAAGGGGCACTATCTGTGACATCCAGGGACCAGCACTGGTGGCAGTAGGAGGATGGATGTGCCATGTGTGGTGCAGTAAGGCTGTGGTCAAACATTACGCTGACAGCTGCTTGCCATGGCCGGGAACTGCCAAACACTTCCACGGTCCTGCTCGCAGACTCTGACATTGCAAAAACCTCAAACAATACATTTCTTTCTGCAGCCCACCCAGTCCACAGTCCTGGGTCCTGCCTGGCTAAATGCTGAGGCATGGGGAGTAAGCAGGGGCTGTCTCTGTACCATGCTGCTCAGTGTTTACCTTAGCACTAAGAAATTTGTCTCAGACCACAGCACAGAAGGACTACACTGGTTCTCCTGCTACAAGGACTCTTCCTAGTCTTGTAGGTGAGAAGATGCCCCAGATATGCTCATGCAGTCCAAAATGTTTAACAACTGTTTAACAGCTCTGATGAACAGCACCTTCTAAATTCAGTCACATCTTCCCATAAGAAAGGAAGATGTCACTTCCTCAACTTCAACTTAGGAAAAAAAAAAGAAAAAAAGACAATCACAGGAGTCTGGGAGGGTCAGGCAAACACCAATGTGCTCCCCCCTGCTCCTTCATTTTCAGTTTAGGACAATGTTCTTCTGTCTCAGTGATGACAATTTCCATATGCTG
Source organism: Acanthisitta chloris (assembly GCF_000695815.1). Taxonomy (NCBI): domain Eukaryota; kingdom Metazoa; phylum Chordata; class Aves; order Passeriformes; family Acanthisittidae; genus Acanthisitta; species Acanthisitta chloris. The sequence goes on from NW_008660008.1 coordinate 86,405, forward strand.
TCCTGCATTTATTAGGCTACCTTTGAAAAGAGTCATATTTGTGAGATATTTGTGATGGCTTTTGTCCTTCCCTTCAGCATTCACGATGAAGAAGGCTGAAAGCACTGCCTGTTTCCTGTTTGCTCTCTTGAAGAAGGAATAATTACGTAAGTTCTGGAAACTTTGAGAATAAGTAAAAAAAAAAATCCAAACTAAAACCTAATTAAAAAAAGGAGAAATAAATCAATTTCTTTTGAAATTGTTTCAAATGGAAAAAAGAATCCAGAGTATCACACACATGTCAGCATCTGGTGTGTGATCAAAATTGTTGGCGAGGACAAACTGTTCTATCCAACAATGACCTGCCATCAGTCTCTCCTGCAGCGCAGCCTAACACCAACTGGGTCTGAGGGCTCTGAGGTAAAGCTCAGCATAGGTTTATATTCATTTGGATAGAGTCACAGGAACTCAACATGCTTCACCAAGTGGTGGTATTAAAGCATTTTGAAAAAAAAAGGAACTATCCCTGAAGTGATGGCACCTTACTGAACAGCGGGCATGCCAGCTTGGAATATTAAAGCAGAATATATTTGCATCTAAAGTAATCATTACCAACATTTTTTTTATGGGGATAAAACTTAGCATGTCATTATAATTGATTTAGGCAGTGATCAAAGCAAATTAATTAACCATGATATTCAAGGGTCAAAAATTTATAGTGAACAGCACAAAGGGATATGGAAGAATAAGTATAAGCAGAAAGGAACACAGACTTCTGAGTTACTGCGGTTTAATATATGTGTCACATTAATATATGTAGTTAATATATGTTTAATTCATGATGTCTATAGTCTTATAAAAATCAGGGTATGTCACAAATAGATGAAAGATTCTAGGCATGAGCCAAGACACTGTTTTCTACTCTTTTCCCCCTGGGCAACTGCTGTCCCCAAAACCAATCATGAATCTTACATTTGCCATAGTTATATTGTACAGTACCAGCTGCTGTTATTTCTGCAATAAAATTAGTCAAGAGATGGATGAGGAAAATGTCTTAAATTGAGTATAATAGATGGAAAATTTCCAGAGAGGTAGAATTTATCAATCCCTTTCTGCTGGGCAGGGTAGTAGAGACTGCTTGCTCACAGCAGCAGCTTGTGAGAAATGCATGCTTCAGACAGCTACAGCAATACTGCACTCAGAAAGCTGAAAACAAGGGAGGAAAGGCCAAATTGACCCTGCAAGTAGAAAATCCTCTCTCTGAAGTGTTGAAGACAAGACCTTCTCCCACTGCATGCATCACTTCAGCCAAGACTCCAGGGTGAGCTGTGGAAGGCTGTCAGCTGAAACACCCATCCAGCAGAAAACACTCCTGGTTTCATGGGTCACCTGTAATCCCTGGCTGACACCAGCATGTCAAGCCTGCCACAGAAGGCCATACAGCCCATACAATCCCTCTTGCTGTGTCTCAGCTAGCAAGACACCTCCTCTCTCCCATAGCATGAGAACACCACCTAGGAGGGAGCTCCCCAGACTCCAGCAGCTGATGGATGAGGTTGCAGCCACAGCTTGGAGAGTGTGCTGCTGTCCTGGGGAGCAGCCAGCCCCATCCACCCAAATCAGCACAGCCCTGCTGCCCTGTGTACACGAGATAACCAGAACATGGATGGGGCTGAGGGCGGGTGGGTCACTGGGATTTAATTCACTGTCATCTTTCAATGCTCTCCACAGAGACCATGCATTCCCAGTAATGATATTTTTTTTCAAACTGCTCTGTTTCTCATAAACAAATGCATGAACCGACTCTAATTCTCTCTCATTTATCACCCTTGTTAGCCAGCTCTTTCCCAGGAGACTGAATATTTACAAAACACTCTAAGTTTCTCTTCTAACTCATTTTTGTCATCCTTTTACCGAGAGTACACATACAAAGATAACAAAATTCTGCAAAGCTTGTTAAACAGTACTGACAGAAGTGAAATTTGTTTGTGAGCAATGCTTCCTAGTCCTCATGCTTTTGTCTGCCAGACTTGTTTTCAGGGGTCCTGCCCCATGCAGCTTCTGCAGCAGTATGACACAGCTGCACAGAGCACCCTGCAACACCCATGCCACCCTATTTCCTTTGAATTTATTTGGTGGAAGGTTGTGGTTGTGTAATTTGGCTTTTTGGGGTTGTTTGTTTTTTTTGACTGGGGTGGTTTGGGTTTTTTATTATTCATTTTATTTTCTGCCAGTGAAGAGGAGCAGAGAAAATGGTGAGAAACAAGTGAAAGAGGAGGAACTAGTGCTCAAATTGTGCCTTCTGCTGTTGCTCATCTATAGGCAGTTTCTTCAGGGCTGAGTTCTGACTGAGGCAGAAACAACTCGCATTTCAGTAGATTTTACCTATTTCCACAAAGAAAGGTTAAAATGAGGGCATCTTGCTCCCCAGGACCTAGCCTGCCTCCCAGATGCTTGTTTTACTGCATGTGGTCCCAAAAGGAGGAAACAGCTCCCAGTCAGAAGGTCTACCTTTGACTGGCAGTCTGCTCTTACCAGGAATGCAGAAGTACTCCTGCCCTGGAATTTGGTCCTGCTTCACCCCCTGGGAAGCAGCTCACATTTTTACTGAGAGGAATGAGAGAAAACAGCAGGTGTAATTTTTATTTTATTAAACCCCAAAGGATTTTTTCCACCCAGAATTAGTTGGCCCCTACTTTATCAAAGAGCATGCTGGCCACAGTAATGTCCATGAGGGATGTGGCTTTTGCTTTTTACAAAATCAATGAAAGACCCGATAGAGGGGACATGAACCAGCAGGAGTGCTTGTGGCGATGAAGTTTACTTTGGTAGGATAAAATAATAATAGCATAAATATGTGTATTTTTGCTGAAGTAAGATGACTTCCATCAAAATCTTACTGCTGGAAACTATGCTAAAATATGCAGCTGCAAGGTCTCTAATAATCCAGAGCAGAGGAGTGATGGGGAGCAGAAGAGGTACCCTGAAATGCAGAAAGAAGAGTACAAGGTCCTTCCCACACAGGCTGATTTAGAGACTGCCAGAGCAGGAGTCCAGTGCTGAAGTTGAGCCAGGATTCTGGCCCCAGCAAAATCAATTAAAGTATTGCCATTTAGCTGAACAGGCCAGCTGGCTTAACACAATCTAGAGACAGATGAGAATAATCTCCTGCAAACCCATTTGCTCCCAGGGCCAGAAGGGGAGCTTGGTAGGCAGTGCCTAAAACCCCTAACCCTCTTTCAGCCCTTTTTGCTTACTAGAGGAACACACCTGTATTACATGACCTAGTGCAGAAAGTTCTCCACCAGATATTGATAAATAGCTGATAAATATTTTCAACTAAAACATTATCTTGTCATCCTAAAGCAGCTAGCTTGGATGTCTGTACCACTGTCAGCACTTTGGAATGCAGCCCATATTAGAATATCTGCTGTTGATACCACTAATCCACAAGGCATATTACAGCAGCTTTAGATACTGCCCAGTGTCCAGCTACGGTTGGTAAGCCTACACATCTGATGCACCCTATTAGTTTTCCTCCTTACTTGAAGGATTCC
>NW_008660009.1:0-4120 GCF_000695815.1 Acanthisitta chloris
CCCGAGCGCGGCCAGCCCGGAGCCCTCGGGAGGCGCCGAGCCCGGCCCGGAGCTCACCCTTCAGCCCGGGACAGACCCCGAACACCCCGCGCTGATTGTCCTGCCCATCCCTCGGGGCCCTCACTCCTCTTCACTGCCACGTGCTTGTGTAAACTCTCCACCCGCCTGGACAAGCTCTGTGGCCCTGTTGTTCCCAGCAAACCCGTGGTACGTGCCGTGTTGGCAGTGCCAGGCTCTCAGACCCCTACTCTCTGCTCCCTGCCTGCGTCAAATCCGCCCCCCAGCACTGCATCATCGCCGACTGTGGGTGACAAAACCCTCCTGAATGGAGTGACTGCTCTGGCAGTGACGTCTCCTGTGAAATGTGCACCCTGGAGAGGATTTGGGAGACTGAAAGACTTTGCCCTTTGCTTTTGTCAGGTTTCCTCCCACTGGCACTCCATGCTGGTGGGCACTTCCCCTGTGAGAGCAGAGGGGGTTGGTACAGGGTGTGGGGGGGTTGCAAATCCCTTTTCCTGTAGGATCCCACAGCAAGGATTGTTGTATCGAGGGCTGAACAATCCTGATGATGATGATGTTATGTTTGGGTCAGTCCTGCAACCTGCAAACAGTAGGAGAGGAAGAAAAGGCCAAATCTCTGCTCTCCTGCTGCTTTAGGGTAGCCAAAAAGCACATGGAGGTGCCCATGGAGCTGCTGGGGTATCAGAGAGGCTCTGTACTGACCCCTCTGAGGCAGACAGCCTGGGCTGGGGGAACCTGGCTCAGCTTTCCAAGGCAGGACTGGGAGAGCTGCTGAACACACTCAGCCCCCCCAAGCCCAACCTCAGGGACCAGTGGGGTCTGCGCCAGTTGTGCTGTTACCAAATCCTCCCACCAGCTGCATTTCAGTCCAACGACTTGTCAAGCATCTGTCTCCCCCCATGACTGTCCCCCTGGGCTCCCGAGGCCCCAGGCTGCCCCTCTGCCACCACCTGCCCTGGCCCTGGGGACCATGAACGGCTCTGGCTCTGTGCTCCATGCAGAGCAACAGCCTTTCCAGCCTCCTCATATCTCTGGATTTGTGCTGTGTGGCCCTGTTAGACACCCTGGTGCATGTTCTGTTTGCTTCCCTAATTGCTGCCAAGCCCCAAGCCGCTGGTTTTAAGTTCCTTCCCTCTTTCCCCTCCTCTCCTCCTGCTCTGATGCCACACATGTCCAAGCTCCGGAGGACCAGCTCAGCCGTGGGGCAGCGGGAGCAGAGGCAGCGGCGGCTGCATCCAGGGCGGGAGCGGCGCCAGACTGTCTGCACAGGGCTGGGCTGGGCCCAGGGGCCGAGCTCTCCCAGCCGCTGCCCCGAGCCCTTTGCACTGCGGGAGAGGCTCCAGCAGCTCCCACCAGCCCCATCCCATGGCCCTGCCCTACTGGGACGGTGTCCTTGCGACATGCCATGTGCTGTGCATCTCGTGGGGTCTGCTGGCTGTGCATCCCGGGATCCTCTTTTGGGTGGCTGCTCCAGGAGAGCTGGATGAGGCCAGAGATGCTGTGAGGGATAGGGGAGCAGGGAGTCTAGGCTATCCCCCCCAGAGTGCATGGAGCATCCTCAGGCAGGATGCTCCTCCCTCAGTGCCCCTTCATCAGGGCCTGGCTGTCTCCATCCCTAATGAAGCAGCTAAAATAATTCCCTTGCTTTTACCTTGGGTCTGGGCAGTGAAAAGCCTCCTCAGGTCCCATCAGTCACTGACAGATGGATGTGCCAACCACCCCTCAGGATCCAGGACCATGTCCCTGGCCCATGGTCCATGCCCTGGAAGCCACTTGCCCAGGCTCCAGCTCCTTGCTGTGTGCCCAGGGGCTGCCAGGACCCTGAGCCCCAGCTCTGTGGCGTGGCACAAATGGGACAGGAGCACTCCATGAGGGTCCCAGCCTGGCCCCTGGGACAGGAGGGGAGGCAGACCCCCATCAATTATTCACCTCTGTGTGTATAGAGGGAAACGTGTTGAATAATGGATGTTGGGAGCGGAGGGGCCGTGGAAAGCTGCTCTGGCTGCCACTGCAATATTTATGGGCCTGGTTTGCTGGGTGCTGCCTGCCTGCCGTGGGCTCCAGGCTGGCACTGGCTCACTGCCTGGCACGGGGAGCACAGCAGCTCTGCTTCACTGCCACTGCCTCCCCTCCCTCCACAGCACTGATCCGAGGGCTGGAGCACCTCTGCCCTGGGAGTACACAGCCTGGAGAAAAAAAGGCTCCAGGGAGACCTCAGAGCCCCTTCCAGTGCCTCAAGGGGCTCCAGGAGAGCTGGAGAGGGACTTGGGACAAGGGATGGAGGGACAGCACGCAGGGAATGGCTTCCACTGCCAGAAGGCAGGGACAAATGGGATATTGGGAAGAAAAGTTATATAATAGAATATACTGTGTAAGTTACATGCTTAATCTACCAGTAAGTGCCACATGCACATGTTTACCCAAACTTTCTGGAGGGGGAGCAGCCTGGGCTGGTGGGAGTTGGACTTGATGTTCCTCACAGGTTCCTTCTAACTCAGATTCTCAGGCTCTGCTGTTCTGTTCCATGGCTCTGTCCCCCAGCCCTGCCTGCCCTCCCTGCCAGGCCCCTCATCCCACCTCCCTGTGTTCCAGAGAGACCCGTGGAAGATGTCGAACCCGAGAAACGGCGACACCAAGCCCCCATGTTTGCCCCGCAATGGCCTCGTGAAGATCCCCACACAACCCAACGGCCTCGGCTCTGCCAGCATCACCAAAGGCACCCCCGCCGTGAAGAACCGCCTGTGCCAGCCTTCCTCCGTGCCTGCCATCCTCAGCCCGGCCTTAGCGCACCGCAGCGACCTGCCCATCCCCAGCCTGGCCTCCCCGCTCTCCCTGGCCACTCTGGCCAGCGTCTCCTCCCCTCCCGGCGCTTCCTTGGTGGGACTGACCGCGAGCGAAGGCTCGGAGCAGCCGTCTCCAGCCTCGGAGAGGCAGCTGGCAGTGGACGAGAAGATCCTCAACCGCTTGTTCTGGTACTTTTCGGCGTGCGAGAAGTGCGTGCTGGCGCAGGTGTGCAAGGCATGGCGCAGGGTGCTCTACCAGCCCAAGTTCTGGGTGGGTTTGACGCCCGTCCTGCACACCAAAGAGCTCTACAACGTCCTGCCCGGTGGCGAGAAGGAGTTCGTCAGCCTGCAGGGCTTCGCCGTCCGCGGCTTCGACGGCTTCTGCCTCGTGGGCGTCTCCGACCTGGACATTTGTGAGTTCATTGACAACTACCCCCTCTCCAAGAAGGGTGTCAAGTCCATGAGCCTTAAGAGATCGACCATCACAGACGCGGGGTTGGAGGTAGGTGATCCCAGCGAGGTGACTGAGATGTGGCGATGGCAGGTCCTTCCCTGTGGCCCGGGGGACAGGGCAGAGCTTTCCCTGGTCACAGGGAAGGAGAAGCAGGTGGCATGGCCATCCCACAGGTGTGGGTGGCCCTGGGGGTCGCTGCCCGTGGCCTGGGCAGTGGGGTGGGTGCAGCCTGTGCAGATAAGGGGGTCAGGATATGGTTGGGAGGTTCATCCCTGCTGTGTGCAGATGCTGATGGCAACACAAAGACAGGTGAAGTATCCGTGCTGCTGGGTGGTGGATGTGTCAGTGGGCAACAAGCAGGACTTGAGGCATGGGGACATTCCCTCTTGGCTGACTGCTCCTCAGCAAGGAAGGGTCACCCAAGTAAAATGCTGAGGGTCAGATGGAGATGGTGAAACTCCTGAGTCTGCATGTGGCCAGGCATGGTTCCCTGTCCCACACCATGGCCAAACACAGCGCCAGCTGCTCCAGGGCTGCTTCCTACGTGAGCAGCACTTGTTCTGGGAGTGGGGGTCAGTCCTGACCCACCAGCAGCACTGGGTACAGCACTGGGCCTGTGTCTGCGGGTCCCTGCCCGTCCCAGCCAAAGGTCCTGGAATAGACACTGCCCCTAGAGCAGGGAGGTGCCAGGGGCAGGCTGGAGCCAGGCAAGGCTGGGAGCAGTGGGGAGAGCCACGGAGGACGCAGCGGGAGCTGGGGCAGGGCCCAGGGATGCTCAGGGTGGGCGTCAGTGCCCACCATGCCCTGCCCCTGTCCCGTGCAGGTGATGCTGGAGCAGATGCAGGGCGTGGTGCGGCTGGGG
>NW_008660009.1:4138-5975 GCF_000695815.1 Acanthisitta chloris
GTCCAGCCTCAACGCGCGCATCACCGCGCTCAGCGTCAGCGACTGCATCAACGTGGCCGACGACGCCATCGCCGCCATCTCGCAGCTCCTGCCCAACCTCACCGAGCTCAACCTGCAAGCTTACCACGTCACAGACACGGCGCTCGCCTACTTCACCGCCAAGCAAGGCTAAACCACCTACTTCACCGCCAAGCAAGGCTACACCACCCACACCCTGCGCCTCAACTCCTGCTGGGAGATCACCAACCATGGCGTGGTCAACATGGTCCACAGCCTGCCCAACCTGAGCGTGCTCAGCCTCTCGGGCTGCTCCAAGGTGACCGACGATGGGGTGGAGCTGGTGGCCGAGAACCTGCGGAAGCTGCGCAGCCTTGACCTCTCCTGGTGCCCTCGCATCACCGACATGGCCCTGGAGTACATCGCTTGCGACCTGCACAAGCTGGAGGAGCTGGTGCTCGACAGGTACAGGGCTGTGCTGGGCAGTGCTGAGCTGTGCTGTGCCATGCCAAGCTGTGCTGAGGCATGTTGAGCAGTGCCAAGGCGTGCCATGTCATGCTGAGCCATGCCATGCCATGCCATGTGAAGCCACACCAAGCCATGCCATGCCATGTTGAGCCATGTGAAGCCATGCCAAGCCATGCTATGCCATGCCAAGCTATGCCACATCTTGCTGAGCCATGCTGTGCCATGCCGTGCTGTGCCATGTCACACCATGACAAACCATGCCATGCCAAGCCGTGCCTGGAAGCAGAGTGTGCGGCATGGAGCCCATGGTCTGGGGACACCCACGGGTGCCCCACTCCTGACACCCGTGTCCCTGGCAGGTGTGTGCGGATCACCGACACCGGCCTCAGCTACCTGTCCACCATGTCATCCCTGCGGAGCCTCTACCTGCGCTGGTGCTGCCAGGTAGGTGTGGGAGCACAGCTGTGCCTGTCACAGCTGGCGTGGTGGGGAGGGCAGGGAATGGGCCATCAGCTCAGGGTGGGCACCCCAGGCTGGCTGCAGACCCCAAGACTCGGTGCTGGGAAGTGGGGTGCTCCTCACACCCTGACCTGGCACCCTGCCCCAGCACCCAGCTCGCTGATCCAGCTTCCTGCACCAGTATTCCCTCAGAACCAGTATCCTGCTCCAGTGCCAGGCTCCCAGACCCAGCTCCCTGTCTCACCACCCATCACCTGGCCCCATAACCCAGCATCCTGCCCCAGCATCCTGCAACAATGTCCTGCATCCTGCTCAGGTTCCCTTCCCCACCTCCCAGTGCCCTGCCCCAGCACCCTGCCCTAGCATCCTGCACCCTGCTTCGGGTTCCAAGCCCTAGCACCCAGCTCCCTGCCCAGGCCCCGTGCCCCGGCAGTGCTGACCCCAGTGCTGCAGCTCCTCCCACTGTCACCCCACATTCCCTCTCTGTTTCCTTTTCCAGGTGCAGGATTTTGGCCTGAAGCACCTCCTGGGTATGAGCAGCCTGCGCCTCCTCTCGCTGGCAGGTGAGACCCCAATCTTGGTACCAGGGGCTGGGGGGACAGGGCCCCAGGGGGCTAGGGACAGCCTGGGACAACCAGTGTCCCCCCTGAGCCAAGAGGCACCCACACCCACCCAGCTCCGTGGGGAGGGCTCCACTGCTGGATGCTTGGGGTGCATCATTTTTTGGGGTGGTGGTGGTGTTTTGGGTACTGGCTCTTTGGGTGCTTGTTTATTTTTGTGTTGAGGAGCTGTTTTGGGAGTCACTGATCTTTTGGGGTGTTTTGGGGGGATACTGGTGCTTTGGGGTGTTTTGGCTGCTGTATTTTGGGGCACTATTGTTTAACATGCTGGGTTTGGGTTCTTTTTTTGGGGG
>NW_008660009.1:6009-6476 GCF_000695815.1 Acanthisitta chloris
TACTGGCTCTTTAGGGGACTGGATTTTGGGTGGCATTTTTGTTGGATTTTTTGTGTGATGTTTTTGGAGTGATGATTTTTTGGAGTACTTTTTTGAGCTTGCTGGTGATTTGGGTTCTGTTTTTTTGCGGTGCTGTGTTTTGGAGGTGCTGTGTTTTGAAATGCTTTCTTTTTGCGTGCTGGTGTGTTTGTGGTGCTGTTGTTTTGTGGTGCTGATCCCTTGGAGTGCTTTTTGTGGGGATTTCAGTGTTTTGGGATGCCGGTGCCTTTGGGATGCTATTTTTTTCGCATTCCGTAAGGAGCTGGTGCCAGAGTTAACGAAGATAAGGATGTTTGCTTGGTTTATTCCCAGGCTGCCCCTTGCTGACCACCACGGGGCTGTCGGGGCTGGTGCAGCTGCAGGAGCTGGAGGAGCTGGAGCTCACCAACTGCCCCGGGGCCACCCCGGAGCTCTTCAAGTACTTCTCG
>NW_008660010.1:0-7361 GCF_000695815.1 Acanthisitta chloris
CTACTTCAGCTCAAACCAGCACATCTTTATTAATGATGAGGTGCCCTCCTAAGTGGAGGTGATGAAACTAATTCTTCTGTTGTTTTTCTGGACTCTTATTGGAGTTTATGTATAGGAAAATTTGATGAAAGAGAAATGTGTTCACTAGACGTGGGGGTTTTTCTGTTTTTTTATCAAAATAATCAGGAGTGAAATGATATGTATTCTTCAAGAAATCAGGAGAAAGAGAAGGGGCACCAAGTTGTCTCTAGGCAGACCAGTGGCAGTACTGGTCTGTATGGATGTCTCTTATGTGCTGCTTAAATTTGGACATCAGCAGTTTTGACAACAATAAATGGAATGGGAAAGGTCCTCATGCAGCACTGTGCTGGTGGGCTGATATCACCGACAATTGACGAAGAGTTGCAGTACCAGACCATTCTTGTTTTCTTGCTCTCTATGTTGAGAAGTACTGGGTATGTCCAGAGCTTTTGGAGAAGCTACTCCTGTTTCTGACCCTACTGGCTCATTTGCATACTGTTTTAAGAGCTCTGGCAGATCTGTTAACAAGGCCCATGACAGGGTGAGAGAGGAAAGAAAATGAAATTCAGGCAACAGCAGAAAAAGCAGAGAGAGAAAGCCTGGAGGGAAGAAGGAAGATGAATATGCCATTTGAGATAAATTGCCCTCTGAGGGAGGTTGTAGTCATAGCAGGCTTTACTCAGTTACTCAAAATAGAGCTATTTTGATCCTGCAAGCCTGTGTCATATGCCTGTGTATACAACATGTCTGCTCTGCTGCACTTGCATTTACTTGAGGGGTCTCTGTCACCATGATCATCTCCTAACTAAGCAAAACACATGAAAATAATACAATCAGTCACCACTGCCAAATAACTGTAACTTCTGAAAACTGCTCATATCTGCTCTGTAAGTCATTCTGGTTTAGTTTAGACCTAATGCACCACACAGAGACATGGCAACACTTCTCTTGGGTTAAATGAAGCAGTCCATTAAGTAGATCTAGCTATGGGTCTAAATCTAAGTTTACAGTACTGTGGTAGTCAATTGCTCTGGATTACTCTACAACTTGTTAAAGCTTTAATTTGTTTGGGATTTTTTTCTCCCTCTTCCATATAGGAATATGGACTTGTGAGTATGCTAGAAATCAAGATGACACAAACTTGCAATTGATTCCTGTTGTGTGGCCTCTCACCAATTCTCTTGGTGATATCCGTGGGCTGTTCTGCCAAAATTCTGATAATTACAAGCTGCTCAGACTTAAAAATTTGGAATTCCTGTAGTTAGTTCCCAAGTCATTAGGTACCATAAATGCATGTAATAGCTAAACTTTAGATAACTGGACATAAAAACTCATGCTGTTATTATTGCTGTCAGTGTGTATGTATGTGACACAGGCTATGACTGAATAGCTAGCACAAGATAACGAATTCTGAAAAGTGCTAGAACAAAGCTATGGGTGCTTCTCTGGAATTTTAGAGCAATCATAACTTTTGCCAAGAAAGCAGACTTTTCTTTTAAAATACAGCTCTACACTAAGCAGTAAGAAGAGAGAATACATAAACTATATAACGGCCCAGGGGCTTAATAATCACTTTTGGTACAACAGATTTGTAAGTGGGGGGGAGTTGTTGGGGGGAATATTCTGATCCCTTTGCTCTTTAAGAGTTATAACTTTGGAAAATGCAAAACTTTATTCTCTTTGCTGTAATACTTTTGATATTGGCACTGCTAGGCAAGAGTAATCTTCACTTACTGGCTTCATGCACCAGTGAAATTTTTCATGGCAGTGATTTTGCAATTATTTAATACTTCTAAAATCTTCAGTGTCCATTGGTGGGATACAAGTGAGGGCTTGTGAGTTTAAAAAGTGCAAGAAAGGGTAGAAACCTACTGGATGACATGATTTAGAGAACCAGTTTGACATTCAGTTCAAAGGAAAAAAGCAGGCAGCAGAACTGTGAAAAGTTTTTCCTCTGAGACACTGAAGTGAATGAAACCTAATTTGAATCTCTTTATTAAAGTAATGATTTGCAGATGGCATTCAGCCTTCTAGCTGTGCAAGACTTGATATAAAATCCAACCATGTTTGATTCTGAAGAGGTCATGAATTAAGAGTCCTATCCATGGGAAACTCTCTGAATGAGAAGGCTTCAAGGTATTCAAAGGTGGTGATTGTCCTGCAGGCTGTCCTGTCAAAACAGGACCAAGAGAGAGACAGAAAATGCATGTTTTGTGGCTTAGAGCAGGGAGAAGGGGAGAGAAAGGATGGGAAGAGATTAATCCAAAAGTTTGGGGAGGTGTTGATACAACCTCTAAGGTACTTTATTGAAAGAATAATGTCTTGGAAGGCTTGGGGGAACTAACAGAGGGTGGGTGGAGGAAGGACTTGCTGGTTTCTGTGGACAGTGCATCAATCCTCATCCTCATGACCTCCACACTTACTTGTTCTGTCACTTGGTTTTTAGCCAAAATGACTAAATGGCAGTTACCCATCTGCTTCAGAAGTGAAATACTGCTAGAGCAGGGGAAGAAGGTAGGGTAGTGACACACACACATCTATTCATCTCGCAGAAGAATGTGACAGCCTGTCTCTCAGCTGCTCCAAAGCAGCAGGTGCCTTGGAGTGCCCTTAAAGGCTGACTAATATAAATTTTCCCCAAACCAACGAATATATCTGTACCCATAACACAGGTTAATGATTCATTTTGAGAGATGTGATATATTCTTTATTCAGTTATTTTTCCCCACCCACAGTGGGACAGCTTTTGCTGCTTAGAAAATGAAAGTGAGAGTGGCAGGTGAGATGGGAGAGACATTTTATATACCTCACACCTAGTTAATTTTTCACATCTGAAAGTCATGTACATGTTTTGAGTGCTGTATTCCTTGAAAGGTAGTTCATCAGCTGGCTATTTTAAGAACTGCTTCCCACTAGATATCCACCACCCCCATCCCCCATATTTTGTACCCCATGTACTTGGAAGTAACAAGTTACACTCTGTGCTCTACCTGAAGTGTGAGCAGCAATACTTGAAAATGTCTGTTTTATATAAGGCATGGAGAGTCTTCCGTTAACCATGGATTAAAGGTGCTGAAGATGTAAAAACCTTTTCAATACTAAATACTACCCTTTTCGTCTGTCAGTGGAAATGTTTGCATTTCGCACCTGGACAAGCAGCATAGAAGTAGGAAGAAGTAATAGAAGAAATCTTCTTCAGACAACTGAAACAAGCCTCATGGTTCAGGTCTTAGTCTTCATGGGAACTTTAACCAGCCTGGGATCTGTTGAAAGAATAGCACATAAGGGCACAAGTGTTCAGGAAGGTTTCTGGAGTGCATCGATGCAGCTGCTGAGGGCTCTGACAAAGGGTGGCACTTTTGTGGGTCTGATGCAAATGAGGAAGGACTTGTGAGAAATATGAATGTAGGGTCAACCTTGTCTGCCCTGAGCATGGGATGTTGGAATTCAAGCTCTGGAGAGAATGAAACAAGGCATATATCAGGTTTACAACCCCTGGACTTTAGAAGAGCAGCCCATTTAGGAGTCTCCTTGAAAGAACGCTGTGGCATGCAGTCCAGGAGAGCTGCTTGGGTGGTGTGTTGTTTTCCTCTTAAGGATTTCCTCCTCTGAGCTCAAGTCCATCCCAACATACAGGAAATTGAAGCAAAGGTGGTAGGAGACTTGTGTGGATGAACAATGATCTCCTGATGAAATTTGATGTAAAACAGAGGTATCCACAAGGTTCAAGAGGTCATCTGACCCAGGAGGAGTATAGAGAGCAAATATAGAGACAGGGTTTGGAATACCAAAAACCACCTAGACTTGTATCTGGCAAGGGACCTTAAAAGCAACAAGAAGGGCTTCCTACAGGTATATTAGCAGCAAAGGGAAGACCAAGGAAAACATGGGCTCAGCACTGAATGTGGAAGGGGAACTGATGACAAATGGTATGAAAAAGACTGACATACTCAATGCCTTTTTTGTTTTGGTCTTAACTGGTAAGACTTGTTTTTGCAAAGGCCCCTGAGACCAGTGGGAAAGTCTAGGGGAAGGAGGGCTTTGCTTGGTGGATGAGAATCAGGTTAGGGGATTTTAAATGACCTTGTCATGCACAAATCCATGTGTCTGGATGGGATGCACCCATGTATGCTAAGGTAGAGTGCTCCTCTCCTCAAGAAGGGCATGAATAAAGATCTGGGAAACTACAGGCAAGTTGGATTTATCTTGATCCCTGGGAAGGTGATAAAGTAAATAATTCCGGAAATTGTTTCCAAACATATCTAAGATAAATGGGTGATTGGATTAGGGCAGCATGGATTTATGAAGAGAAAATAATGCCTGAATTGTATGACAGCCTTCTGCATGAAATGACTGATTGGTGGATGCAAAACTTTGGATCATTTGACCACGTGCATATCTTATCAATGTGCATAAATGCCTTTTGAAGGCAGTAAGGAAGATGGAGCCAGACTCTTCTCAGTGGTATCTTGTGAATGGCAAAGAGGAAATGGGTGTCAACTGAAATATATAGGCAATAAAAAAAAAAAACAACAACCCAAATTATCCCTGACAGAGTGGCTCTTCACTGGCTTGGTTCCCATGCAGTTTGTGGAATCTCCATCCTTGGAGATGTCCAGTGTCCAGTTAGACTTCATCTTGAGCAACCTTACTTGAGTTTAGTCTATTTTGGTCAAGAAGGTTGACTAGAAAATTTCAAGATGCACTTCAATGATTTTTTGCGCACATCTATGAAACTGCAGTATGACCACCATAGGAACCAGAACCCTACTGAAGTCTTGGGAAAATTATACTAAATTATAGAATTTGAACATAAAATTATAAATACAAATGAGTGATGGGTTTTCCATACTTGTAAGAATGAACAAGTATCCTGATTTTTCTGTCAATAGCTGAGTCCCAGTATGTGCCTGTGGATGGACTGAGCAGTTTGCAGAGTTGACAGCATTGCAACCACTTTGAAGAAAAGAGATGAAAATATCCACCCTATTAGAGACACTCTACCTACACCAGAGATCTATTTTTTCAGTCTCGCTGGTAGCTACAAAGTATAAATTCTCATTATAGGCTCTTTGAAGACAGTAAGAAAAGTTTAAAGCAGGATTCAAATGTATAGCAGGCAATAAGATAACTGTAATGTTAAGCACTTGATTTTTTTTTTCTATGTGTGTGTCATGGACTAAGAACTCTTTGACATAAACATGACATGTTAACATTAATTAACATGCTAACATTTTGGTCAGCATGGTGAAACTGGTGATGCTTTTCTTGGGTTTAGTCCCTAGGACACTTTCTTGTGCATATAGTTTTCCACATAGAAGGCAGGAAATGGTTACTTGGGCAGCTAGCCCATACTGCTTGGTTTTAAATGCTGGGCCACATGTAAACAGAGATATTTCTACATCCATGGGGTTTGAGAGGAGGAAAGGAAGTTGGAGCCAAACCTCTTCTGTGTGGCTCCATGAAAACATTGTCTGCAAGCAGAAATATCAAAATGTGACTCTTCTCTTGTCTGGATCCTTTTAATTGTGGGACTCTTCTATGTTCAGTCAGGGCTCAATGGGCTTTTTTGTTCAGGTGTTTGGATATTTTTTTTTAACATGTGGAAATAGTAATGGTAATATCTGTGTTTTGGAATAGGCTTTAGATAAGTGAGAGTATGCAGTAATAAGTTTAGGACACTTTTCTGCTGCACAATTTCATCTTCTTATTTTTCACCTCTCACAAATACGATATCTTTTTATATTCCCTTCCTGTACATTTTCCTAATTTGAAACCTCCATTAAGTCTAAGGTGAAAAGGGGAAACTGCACAGTGGATGCCTCAAGTCATGAGAAAAGTTCTGCTCTTTTATGCCTCTAACACTGTCACCAGTACTTCAGCTTTAAGCAATTTCATCCTAACATCATGTTTATATATTAATTCAAAGTTGGTTTTGCTTGATACTTGCTCATCTGGCTATTGATTTGGTTGATTCCTGCTATTTGTTGTTCTGGCAAATCTGATTAGCTGGAAGGGCAAGACACATTTTCAAGTCTGAGATGGGCACTTATCCTCTCCGCATCTGTTTTAAGGGAACTAGTATGAAAAAGTAAACTTATATATTTAGTAACACTGTTTGTGTGGCTAATGGATGGTTCCATATAGTAAATTCCCAGTCATCCAACCCCCTCATTTATAAACAATCTCTGTAATTCCATCTTCTAGTGACTGCTGATCATTTGAGCTCAGCTTTATCCAAATGCACTGGATAAACCAAATGTGGTTTGGCAACCAGGCTTCTATAATATTTAAGCTTGATTCATAATGTGGCAGTAGCCCAGTAATGATACATATCCACTTTTCCATAACATACTCAAAAACCTGTGGATACAACACAACTGCGTAAATGCTAGGACTGTTTTTCTTCAAATTACAGTGGTGGGAGAAGAGAATGTATTTTTAAGATCACACAAAAACACATTTCCTGATTACTCAGTTACCAAGGACTGAAAGGAAGGGAGATGTCTCCTTCCCTAGTGTTCAGCAAGCCTCTTAGGTTTTCCTTCTCATGCCCTAAAGGTGCATTCCTGTCCCAAAGAGTGCCTGTTTCTCACATAGGTATATCCAGCTCAGAGCAGGTATCAGAAGCAGGGAGGTTAGTGGAAGAAAACCAAGGGGAGTAAAAAACAGTCTCAGAGATAAAAAATAAAGATATTTTTCACATGGTCCCCAAGAGGACTTTACAGAGTTTGCTGCAGCACCAAAAACCCCCCAATGAATGGATAGCTAGAAAAGAACACACCTGGAGAAAAGGGATCCTTCCTACCAGCAGACAGGTATATTTGGTTATAGTATGTCTATAGTGAGCCTCGCTCAAAAAATAGAAACTGTGATATATTTCTGTATCATGTTTTGAATGTATCGTTTTATTAAAGCCCAGTCTCCAGGTTTCAAAACCCTTCTGGTGTATTCTGATGAGTTCAGCTTTTGAGAGAGGTTCAGCAAGGTACAGTGAAGAGTTCTCACTGATTATAGTAATTTTGGTTTAGAGTAAGTTTACAAAATTTCCTTTCTAAGGAAAGTAAAACCCAAAAGGTTTGTGGGGATTTTTTGTTTGTTTTAGAATTGATTTTTCTCTTATCCAAAGTAGAGATACAAACTTGAATATTTTCAGGCTAAAAAAAACCTGGAACTTCATCTGTAGCCTAGCTTAAGTTTCCACAAGGAAATAAATGATTGTGAACTTACTGGAAGTGTCATTTTTCTATGGAAAGTCACTATTGTCTCACTTAAGAAGATCCTGCCTTTCCAAAAGTTGTATTGGCTTACTGGATTTTTTTTTTTTTATAGCTAAAGAA
>NW_008660010.1:7388-26705 GCF_000695815.1 Acanthisitta chloris
GAGCTGTAATCCCTCTGACCAGTTGTGGTTAGTAAAATTCCTACATAATTTTTGCAATAACAATAGGAATGTATTATTTTGCCAGACTGTTCAGTCCAAAATTCTATTAACGTTACGTATGCTTTGTCTAATGAATCTACTCTCCTACTTCCCCCATGTTCTCAATGCAATTTTTAATGGAATCTAATATAATTCCTTTTATCTTGTCTAAAGCCTTAGTGGTTGTCTTAATTTTAATTTTTGGTTGTTTTTTTTTAAAAATTTATTTTTTAAAACTAAAACACACAGACACAGAAAGCCCAGATTCAAACTGTAACTTCACTGCAAGTCTTCATAACTGTGACAGTTTACACCACTTAAGGCTATGGGGCACCAAGTGTTTATTGATTTTAGATAATTGGAATAGATCTGAGTCTTTTTCTAGATCTGCAGTTGAGAATGAACACTTCAGTTTGGATTTAATATCAAGATTTCTGATGAATTCAGGGCTGAATGGATTAATACCTAGAAATGACTGTTAGATCTTACGTCTGTCCAAGGTGTTGTCAGAGAAGTCTCTTGTTCTCTTGGTCTGTGTTAGTGTGTGACCTTCCATAAGACCTTCCCCTTGTGTTTTCTCCATTTGCAGTAGGTAAAGGATGATAGTGGTTACCAAATCTCTTAGATTTATTGTGTGAATTAATTCACTAATAATTTTAAAGCCCTCTAGCTAATCAAAAGATAGTTCAGACTATTATTTCTTTCTCCTCTTATTAATGACCTAAGAGAAGTTTAAGCTAATGAATAAGAGGTGAAAATATATATCCCATTGTTAGTTCCAAGAAACACTCACCACTTTTAAATCATAAAATGTAAGCACAAGTTGTTTGGCAGGGTTTCCAACACTGGCCATGAATGATTCTTACTGAAATTGCTGAATCATTCTGCACGATGTTCTATGCTCTTTAAAAACCCACATGTTCAGTAACTCACCCTCAAACTCCAATCTTATTTAAATTAATAAATGAGCTTTATCAGGCCATTAATTCAGACTTGTAAAAATTTTATACAGCTGTTATAGATTTGTGTGAAGTATTCAATATGCTCGGTCATTCTGCATCGATTTTAAAATTCAAAAGTGTCTCCCTGAGCTTTAACAGCACCTCATTGGTGAACCTCCTTTAGCTTAATGGCCTTAATTTGCTTTAACTGATACATGTTCTGTAAGGAAAATTTGAGGACTCAAGTAAAAGTGTTGAAAGGAAACAGAATTGTACAACGGCTTTAGGAAATGAAGGATGTGGGATAAAAAGGAAGATAAAGTGGCTTTGAGTACAGTCTAGTTGAAAGAGACACAGATCAAAAGAAACAAGTACATAAGATGCTTCCAAAAGCCACAGGTGGTGTAAATGTCTTGCTACCATTTGTGCCTTTGGAAGTCTAAAGCCTTGATTCTTCTGTTGAATTCAACAGCAAATTTGATTACTTCATGGGAGCAAAATCAAGCTTTAACCATTCAAGGTCCTATGTTACCTTGGTCAGAAAGTTCTTCTTTCACAGTGATGGGCTGACGCCTGACAGGCTAATGCTGTTAATGTTCCTAAAATTGATTGCTTGTGTCTTTCTATGGATAGACACCTTTAGTGTTTTCTGTTAGGGAGCTGTTGGCTTTGGAGAATAAGCAGTGTTTTGTCTGGCCCAAAACAAGAGGGAAGTTAGGTGGGTTTTTTTTTAAATACAAAACTTGTTCGAGACAGAATAGAAATCCAGCACCTGAACAGCCAGAAAACCCTTCTTGCTTACTTTGCAACTAGAGATGCAGGCTGAAATTCTATTCCTATTAAGGGGCCATGTGGCACTACTTTATAATTTTTATGGTGAATCCAGGTTGAAATCCCCATCTGAATTTTCACGTTATGTATTCTCTGTTTCGTTTTTTCTTCATCCTTCCCCAAGTAAACTTCCAAGCTTTCGAATCCTTCACATTTTTAATGTGTTTTTTTTCTCACATATTTTGACAGAGTCCATCTTCTCACAGAATCACAGAATGTTTTTCTCACATATTTGACACAGACCATCTTCTCACAGAATCACAGAATGTTCAGAGTTGGAAGGAACCCACGATGATGATGAAGTCCAACTCTTTGCGCTGCACAGGATATCCCCAAGAATCACACCATGTACCTGACAGCATTGTCCAAACACTTCTTGAACTCTGTCAGGCTTGGTGCTGTGACCACTTCTCTGAGGAGCTGTTCCAGTGCCCAACCACGCTCTGAGTGAAGAACCTTTCTCTATTACCTAACCTAAACATCCCTTGACACAACTTCAGACCATTCCCTCAGATCCTGTCACTAGGTGCTAGAGAGAAGAGATCCATGCCTGCCCTTCCAATTCTCCATGTGAAGAAGCTGTATACAGTGATGAGGTCTCCCCTCAGTCTTCTCTTCTCTAGGCTGAACAAAACAAGCAACCTCAGCTGCTTCTCACATGGCTTCCTCTCAAGGCTCTTCAATATCTTCAATACCCTCTTTTTAGGGTGGCTCTTGCAACAATTACTGGCATGAATAATCAAATTTAAAAATAATAACTGTAAAATATCACGTCATTCAATACCTTTCCTCTGTAAATATTTGCAGACTTTTCACAAAGGTGAAAACAACTTCTGTGCAGGGAAACCATGCAGTCTTCTGGTGAGCCATTACATTTCATTAGCTTAGCAGGGGGGTGGAGTTTAAGAAAGTCATAAGCTGTGTGCTGGCTTTTCAGGGAAAAGAATTTTATTTTTTTAAAAGTGGATGTTCCTTTTGAGCTCTCTACACTTACAGCTCTAAATGAGACTCTAATCTGTAGTAGGTGCTGAGTGAAGTTTGTCCTACAGACATACCATGGGCCAGTTTTGAATGACACTCACAAGAAACACCATGACAACAGACCAGCATGTTTTTCAACTCTGAGATCTGTTGACCTATAGACTTTAGATCAAGGTCTCCTGCTGCTAGACTGTAATTGTTGAATTTATGAGCAGCCTCTCAGGTGACCTGTGGTAGGGTACTATTTCTTGCCTGTTGGAGAGCAACAGTGAGATCTGCTTTGTGTTTAGATCTGCAATGCTGAAGATTCAGTAAGTTCAACTTGTTTCCCAAGGGGAAGTTGGGAAGGTCATAGACCACCTTCAGTACTTTTGTCCCTATTATGTCTATACAGAAAATCATTACAGATCGATCTTCCTCAGGTCTCAGAATCCTGTCCCCTCTTATCAGCAGAGTATGAACAAAAACTTTGAAGTGTTGATGAAAGAAATAAATTGGATTTGTGCCTAGGTAGGACTAGACTAGCTTACAAGAGGCAATGGAAATGTACCTGTCAGGTGGGAAAGGTCAATTGCTCGGACATAGCATTTCTGAATTTCTCTTCTTAACTAAGGAGAAAATTGTCTCTTTCCATTGCCTTTTGTATTCAGGGTACTGCAGAATGCTGTGCAATAATGAATTAGAACTGCAACACCTATGTAAGCAAATATAGCTCCAATTATACATTTGGCAAAAACTTGCATCCTGTCTAGAACAAGTTGAAGGTGTTATAAAACACAGAGCTGTTTGGTTCAGGACTAGAATGTATTTGGCCTCCAAAACTATCATGTAGTCTTAAATATCTGTCTAGAGCCAGTGACAAGCATCAAACTCTCTTAATCTTTCCTGAATCAATGACAGGCATCAAACTCTCTTAATCTTTCCTGAAATGTTCTTTTATTAGACAAAATACCAAAATCATTGTAATCAAATATTTTAGCTGCATCTGAACTAACAGCAGCCCTCATTTTTATGACTTCTTATATATTCTTGAAAAATTATTAATCATTTAATATATTCTCTTAAGTAAGATACTACTTCTTATATATTCTTGAAAAATTAATAATTTAATATATTCTCTTAAGTAAGATACCTGGACAAAATCATGCAAAATTGTTAAGAGAATGTAACTTATGTTGGACTATGAGTAAATTTGTAATGAAGGAAAAAGTAAAATTTACTCAATATTGAATCAGACTCAAAACACTGCAGCCTCTCTGGACAACCTGTGTCAGTGTCTGATCACTCTTACAGTAAAATAGGAGTTTCTTCATTCATACATATTAATTTTTTTTCATCATGCAGCAGTTGCTAAATGAGTTGTAGTGACATAACACATTCATAATGGCAATTTAAAAGAAGTTGTAAATATATTTCATACAACAGTTCAGAGGAGGAAAAAGGCAAAAGAAATCCACAAGACATTTTAGAATGAGGCAGCAGAGATTTTGACTTCCAATTTTGTGTAAAGCAAAAAAACATCAGGAACAAGAATTTTCTTAGTATCCCCTCCTTTCTCTGCCTTCTCCCCTTTGCCAACTCTCAAAGCATTAAATTGCTGTCTAGTTTTAAGTAAATAAAGTCCTAATAGTAGAACAGGGGATGCAGGGAAGCTTTAGTTTTTTAAAAAAGACCCAAACAAGCAAATCTTATCTCTATGGCTTTACAGTTTTGTGTGTGTGTGTTAGGGGATTCTGTGTTGATATTGGATAGCTAAACTGTTCATAATTGAGCATTTGCGAACACTTGGTATATATGGAGTTTCTGATTTATGAAATGGGCCTAGTGGCCAAAAGATATATGATTCATATCAGTAATATATGTGTCTGGTGGCATCTGATTTATTAATCAAGAGAATGATTTCCCAGTCAGGCAAGTGCTTTGAGAGTATGACTGATTTATAAGTGTAGGAAATAATGAATAGCTCGTGTACCTGATTTATAAGCAGCATTACTGTCATACAGATGGTTTGAAACTCAATACTTTATACTTTGGATGTAAATATCTATTTTATTAATAAAAATGGACTGATTTATGTGACTGATTTGTAAATCTTGATTCTAGATTTTAGCAGAAGTCATGCTCTGATATGCTTTATTTCTCAAACAGGCTATTTTCCAAGGTCCAGATTTTGTAATCACAGTTTAGTTTATTGATATTTGCTTTAAATTCTTCTCACTTCATGTTCTTACCAAGATGAATTACTTTCTTTGTCCTTTTTTGGGTACTGCCTTGATAAATGTTGTATATGGGTGATTTTCTGTCGCTTCACACCTTCTCTTATAGTGATGCTGTCTGCACAGCCTTCATATTCACCAATAATTTCTGACCTCTGTTTTTGTCTAGACACCACTTCAAGAGCATCTAGTGCATTTTCTTCATAGCTGCATCCAAATTAACACAGCAAACAAACTAATGAGTGGATAGAAACTGTAGTCAAGGGTTGATAATACTTCACAAATCTGTTAGCGGCTTGGGAATTTGGGCTATTAACCAAGTACTTTGAGATAGTAAGTTTTCAGTTTTATAATTAATTCAAATAGATTTGTTCCATCTGAGATCAAAAGGAAAAGAAGGTACCCGTAAGGTGGAGCTTTCTGTGGATTTCAGTCAGCATTGGATTGAATTAAAATTTATATTGCAGTATTTAACCTAATTTTCTTTTCTCTCCATACTGTTGCTCTGTTGAAGACAATTACTCAATTTTTACTGAAATCTGTACCCTCAACTTGTCTTTTCTCAAGTGGAACTCCTGAAAAAAGAGTAAAAATCTTTAACTCTTTGTTGTCTTTTCTCCAGTGGAACTCCTGAAAAAAAGAGTAAAAATCTTTAACTCTTTATGAAAAAAAAAGAGAGAAATCAAGAATTGGAAATGATACATCAGATTTGAGCCCATTTTTGGTATAGCTTTGAAAATATTAAGTAGTTTGGAAACGTACAACCAATACTTCACACAAATTGTTTCTGATTGAGCTATTCATTGTGGGAATTCAGATCATTATTGAAATGCTTGCTATTGGTCATCTGTTTTTGTTTGCTGATTAAAGGTTTAAACTCCATACAGTCTCAACAAGCAGCTGTTAAATGAGTTGTGATTGCAACCACTACAAACATATGCAGGACCAACAACTCAAGTTTACTAATTTCTGTAGGAATACTGTACTGGGTCAGGAAGATGGGGGTGAATGAGAACTTACAGCACTGGTTATATGTAACATTGCAGCAGTATTTTAAGGCCCTGATTTAATTTGTCCCTCATTCTGCAAGGCAACTGTCAAGGAGAAGAAAGAACAGTTTATGGATGTGAATAATCCAGATCACTTTCACATTAAAGATAGGGACAAATCCCGTTATACTATAAATGGAGTTGCAACATGCCATGAAAGAGAAAACAGGAGCTATGACCTTGACTGTTGCAACAGACACCCCAGTTAGTATATGAGTTTTCTGAGAATTTATGTCACAGTGAAGGTGGGGCATGATCAAGCAAGATTGCCATGGAGAAAAGCCAAATGGAAAGGGTCAGGAATGCATAATCTTGTAGGAGCTGTCAAATGTCATACAATCACATCCTGACTATTGGTCATATCTCTGATCTGTAGAGCTTAAGGCAGATAAAAAGAATTCATGGGAATGGGAATGGAAAGAAATTCTGGAAGTCCACAGCCAGGCCAGAGGCAGTGAGAATGAAACACAAATATCTCAGTTCTGTGATAAGCTGATGTTCACAGATTCATGAATAAAACTTAGCTCCTATTCTCCTTTTCTAGTCTTCAGTCACTCCGTTTCAAACAACACAAACTACAGAAAACTGTAAAGGGTTTTGTCTGGCAGAAAATTTAACCTGATCTTATGTTAATTAGAATAAGCTTGAGTAGCTTCAGATCTTGTGAAGAGCATCATTTTTATGACCAAATTCATGTTGAGGAGATTCAGTATCAGCACATTAACTCACTGTAAAAGATCTGATAAGGTTTAGATGAGCTACAAAATGGACTATATTTCTTGCAGCATTAATTATAATTTAAGCTTTAATGTGCTTACAACTGTTGCTTTTAGAATAAAATGACAAATTAAAATGGGAAAACATTAGGTTTTATGGATTGTGCTTCATTTACACTACTGTATTTTTAAATTATTGTGGGATTAAATACTGTACCTTCAATTTATAGCTGGCTGGAAAAATTCTGAGAGTTTTTGTGTAATGAAAATATGAAACTGAAAAAAATATTTAGCAATTATTTTCTCAAACTATGTGCTGTGAAAACGAAAAATATTTAGCAATCATTTTCTCAAACTATGTGCTGTGAAAACTGAAATGAAATATTTTTGTCTGACTGAAGTCACACTTCACATTTGGCTTCACAAATCAATGAAATGTTGAGTTTTGTACCAAACTGGTCTCCAGCTTAAGACAGCATTAGAGCATCTGCAGCACATGGGAAGAATTTTGTTACCCTGAAAGTCCTGCTAACCTCATCGTTTGGCCTTCCTCTCTGCACTTCAATATCTATGATGCTTTGTTTCCTACCTTGGCCTTGATTCTACCTGTCCTTTAACTTATACACTGAAGCCTTATCTACTAACTCTGAGTCAGACAGAAGGAATGGGCAAATAATATCAAACTACAATTTTCAGACCTAGTGCAGTAGATCTGGTGGAAAGAATTTTGTGTCAGTTCAAAACTTTTCTGTTTGATTTGAAAAAATAGTTTTGGTGAATTTTGAAATGCTAGAATTTTAAAATTTAGGTATTTCCAGAGGTAACCTGTATTTTCACTTTTTCTTTTGCCAGTATTTCAAGTTTACATACCAGTTTGTTTAAAAAATGTTAGAATTTTGTATGGGACAAAAGCAATGATTTGCCAATGAATTTCACCTCTAGCTGTTTCACTAATGTTTGAGTAGACATGAAGCTTTGAATTCATGCATTTAGTTACAGCACTAGTGCCTATATGGCAAGTCTTGAGGGTCTCAATCAGTACCTGTAGTAGGTTTCTTTGATTCCAAAACTGAAAGGACAACAGATTGGATTCTCTGCTAGTGTAAACTATTGCTGACTGGAGTTTCCTACCATTTACATCAGTTCTTTGTTAGTTTCACTGTTGTTGCCTTCTCATTCACCCTTTACATACACAAACACTTTGATGGTGTTATGTGATTACATTTTTGTTAATTTCTCACTTTTTATTTTTAACATTTCTGGAAATAAATATGCACACATTACGTGTGACTGCCTGGTCTTCTACCACTTTCCTTAAAAGGGTTTGTTTACTTCCTATCATCAGGCTATGAATGTAGCCTACAAATTTATCATGAGTTCCAGAACGTTCCTTACAGCTGTAACTCTTGCATTCTGCTCCGGTACTTTTTGTCATGAGCCTTTTTAAAGATGAAATTAATGAAAAACATCACTGAGTGAATTACTCAGTTCTGAGTGTGTATGTCTGTATGCATCTAGGCCTTGGGAGGAGAGACCTTTTGGAAACATCTGTTGTTGGCAAGCCATAAAATTTCCTACTCACACAAGGAATCTTACAGATTTGACTAACAGGTGAGTGTGATGTTGTTAGTATAGTGTGTCATCAAGAGATATACACTGATTTTATGTGAACTTGCTTCCTCTGTCCTAGAAACACAGTGACTGTATTATTAACCCTTCTTCTGATGACTAAATCTTTGTGTAGCTAGGCTCCTGGGCTTACACTCTTTTTAAAGTGAAGTACTGCAGTAAAAGTTGTTGTCACGATCTCTTGGAATGGGAAGATAGATATTGCAACTTCTGTGGTAACAAATGTATCAGCTTCAGAAAAAAGTGCAGAACCACTGGAAAGAAACAAAGCATGCAGAGTAACAACCAGGACATAATCTATATGTGTATGCTCTCATTTGGAGGCTTCCCTTCCCCACTTGATTCAGCAGCTGTAGAGATGCATGAGAGTAAACCATGAATGCTGGGACAAAAATGATCAAAACTGTACTGAACCTCTGAGATTTGGCTCCTATCTAAGGCCAAGCACAGAACCCAGAGTTTTTTCTGTATTTTGCCTAAGCTGTTTGCCCGTTTTCCCTCTACATATTTGCTTCTATTTTGAACATCAGGCTGAGTGCAGCAGGATGCATTGCATTGTTAAAATACATCACAGTTACTTAGATCCAAGCTGAGTGAGCATAATAACTGATGGAGTTAAAATTACATGGCTATTTGACTACAGTGTTACTGTGGTGTATACAATTCCAAAGTCATTTCTGACAAAGCTGAACACTAAACAGTGTTGAAATACTGAATTCTTATAGCCCAATGTGTTGAGCTGTGATGGAAATCTTGTATTTAAATATTCAAATAAACCTTATCTTCAAGAGCATTCTTGGGAAATTCAGTGACTGTAACAGTTAAACTTCTGGTTTTAGCTGTGCAAGATAAAATCTTAGAGCAAAACTTACCATTTGAAGGAATATGATGCACAGTATTTGTCTAATGGGTTATTCTGATCAATAATACCAATTATTTCTATTGGACGATGTTGTAATGCCTGAGACACAGCTGAAGTTTGAACTGGCAAGTTTCTTGTTTAATTAGTTATGTTTGTGGATGAGTTTCTTGTAATGACTTGCTTGTGCTAAGCATGCAGGGTGGCAACAGTACAAACAAGAAGAGGGTAGATCAACAGTGAGGCAAAAACACTTTTACTTTCTGTGGCTTTGAGTCACTCTTGTGATAATTTTAGAGGCTGGTGGCTTGCTCCTGACCTTGAAGCCAGTGAGATTTTGTGTGGATTTCAGGAAACACTGGACTGGGCCACTGAGTAAAGTCAAAACTGTGAACTGCTACTGCAGTTAAAGTTGCCTTAGGGCTTTGATTCAGGACTTTGGAAGAGGTTGCTGTGAGGCTTTGGCTTCAGGTTCTTAAACTAATCCTCTGCTAGAGACTACCAACCTCACAGTATGTTTAGCACAATGTCCTCATGCACAACTCTGCCAGCTTAAAACTTAGGAGATCAACTTACAATGCCAAAGCTCAAAATGAAACCATTGAGATGTATGCATGTATTACTTCCTATTGTTCTCTAAGGTAAAATAATGTTGTGAACTGCAACAGCAAGATTTGCTAGCGCTCATCTGTTAAACCCATCCTGAGTTTCAGTTTAGTTATAACTCCCTGGCTTTCATCAGAAGAGTCAGAAGAATTGACAGCAGGTTGAATGCCAAGCCTGCCAGTTGACAAACTGGGGAAGAGCTTGAATGAGACAGTTTCTTTAAGTATTCTATGTTATATTTGTAGATGCACTTTTGTTGTTTTTACAAATAAAGTTGCATTTTTGTTTTGTTTGTTTGTCATAAATTTGTTTGTTATAAAATACAAAAAGGACTGTTCACTTGTTAGCATAGCATGACCTCAGTCCCATGTTTGGATGACTAAGAGTTGCATTGCTGCGAATTTACTGTAGATGCAAGTTTCTTGATGTCTAGTGTACTTCCAGATTATATCTGATCAGAGGTAAATGTCATTTTTTGAAGGGTGAACGCCCAACTGATGTTCATGTTTGTTTGCATGTGCCAGCCAGTGGAATAAGGAGAGTGTCCCTTTTTCCAGAAGATCTATTTTGGTCCAAATGTCGTGTCTGATACTTCCTTTGTTAAAACTGCGATAGGGAATTGAAAAGAGAGAAGGGCTAGGACCATTACTTAAAGAATTTCTAGTGATCTCTGTGATGTCATTAAGCACCACTGTTCTGGAGAAATCAGCTTTTTCCTCTCTATTTTATAATATTAAAATTGGTAAAAGTCAAATACTTGGCCTGCATCATGCATTTTACTATTTGACTAGGCCCCTGTCTGTAATAAAATCCAGCTTAAAGCATGAGTCATAGTTTGTAGAAGAATGATGAATTTTAGTAAGCACTGCAATAAGCCTCATGATTTTTTGCCCACAGGTGTGCATATATAGGTTAGACTTCTTGTCCCTTGGTAGCCAGGAACATGAGCTTGGATGAACATTGTATAGCTGCGGTGGTCCTGAAAAGATTTATGTATTTGCTCACCTTTATTTATATGATTTTGCTGAATTTGCTTAGATAGACCTGCTCTTCATTCAAGGAAATAAAGCTGCAGATGTTGCTTGGAATAAAAATTTTGTTCAGCTGAGGAGGTGTAAGGCCAAAGCAACATTCCAAAATAGTGGAATACCTTCAATTGTTAATACAACAGATTATTTTGACTTCTCTGAGTAACCTTTCAAAACTGGTAATGCAGTTCTATGATTCCCAGTGAATTTTAGTGTTATGCATTTGTGCCTGTGCCAAAAACTGAGAGCAGACGCTCTGGATCACTGAAGCTGGAAGAAAATGGGTTGACTGGTGCCAAGATAAAACATCTGTAGGACAAAACCCCATCACTGAAATCAGTGCTTTTGGGGAGTAATTTGCTTAAACAGCTCATATTTATGTCAGCAAAACCCTCAAGAATGTTCATCGTTAATTGCAACAACATAAATGTTGATAATCAAGGACTTCAGGAAACATTTACATAGATGACAGTGTTCCCTAACTAAATTATTAAACATCTCATTACTTTCACATATGCATCCCAATGAGCTTCTATACTAATGTGCCTAGGAATTACTTGGCACTGATTACAGGAAAAATAATTCTTTGTGAGGAGGTGACAAGTGTAATTTTGAAATCCAGACTCCTGAAAAATTACTGACTTTATTTCCTGGCATTTGCTGAAGGGGAAAATGAACCAAAAAACAGTGTTGCTGAAGATGTACAGTAGTAGCATGAGTTGGGAGTAAAAACAGCAGGATACTACTACAGGAATGATGGGGGAGGAGGATGGGTCCAAACCTGAGTGGGGGGACAGGTCCTAGCCATTCTTCATTACATGAGCCAGGCTGTGCACTGCCATGGGGGTGAGCTGTAGAGTCTCCTTGTAAATTCATGGTAGCTGTAAATAAGAGGACAAAGAGAATTAAAATGTCTGCTGGTTAATGCCTAGTATTTTAGCAGCTCATCCTTCCTAGAACAAGATTTAGGAAGTGCATGTGGTATGAGCTGCTTTTCTGGGAGCAATGGGGGAGAGAAGGAGGGGTTAAGTTAGTCCTTCATGTGCTATATGGTGCTGAGGTATGGGAGCAGGGAAGAGAGATGACATCTGGTGCTGATCTCAAACACCCACACAATGAGATGAATAGATCATCGCTCCATCCTTAATTCCTGGTTACTAGGAATCCCAGTTCTTCGCTGGAATTGTGTCACAATACAGAATAAATCAGTATGCAAGTCAGGTTGCTTTACTTATGGTACATTTCTTTCATGCAGAAAGTTAAGAAGCAAAAATTCTAGTATTTTTGATTTATTTTAAACACAGTTGGATGAAAAAAAAGTTAAAACCCACCGTCCTTAAGTAGTGCCTCATCTTTTTATCACATGCTTAGCTATCTTAATAGGTCCAGATCCAGAAGAGAATTTGCCTATGCTGGCCATCATTTCCTTATTCCTGTTACAGAGCTTAGAATTTTCTCTTGTGGCAGATCTATGGGGATTAGCTATTAATTGCTCTTTGAAGTCTGGGTCACTAGGTGAATATTTTTGAAAACGGAAAGCTTTGCAGCATATTTCTAAGGAAACCAAGAACAACCATATTTTAATCTCTGAATGTTTCACAGCCATAGACTGTAACTTAAAGGGTTTCACATGCCTGATCTTGTTGAAACCTAATGCTTTAAAGTGTAATTGAGCATGTAGAGATGACTACTGATCTACCTTGCATTACTTGCTGAAGTTTAGTTTGTTTCTGCCAGTTTATAGCATTATGGGAGGGGGAATTAGGTGTTCTGAGTCATCTGGATCTTGAGATCCTTTTCCTTAGAAACTTACATCAGTGCCCTTTTACCCCATTCATTCTTACTGGGTATTTGGCTAGTTGTTTTCTTTGCCTCAGCATGCTAACCTGCACTTTACCAGTTGAATTGCATCCTCCTTTTTTCAGAATTTTCTTTCACTTTTTTTTTTTCCAGGTTCATTTTGAATTCTCTTTGCATACTGGCATTTGCTCCCACCTTGATTGTGCCTGCAAAATTAATAATCTTACTGTCTTTTTCATCAGCCAGTTTATTAAGGAAAGCTTCAAATAGTCCTGTACTTAGGATAGGCCCCTGTGGAACATTGTGGTGTGTATTCCAAAGATGGTTTCATAGTCAGATCCTGTAATGAACTATACGTGTTGGCTAATAAACCTTTTGAAATTACTTCTTATATTGCTTTGGGAGCTCTAATGTGTGGTTTCCTCATAAATTTTGTGGCATAACATACTACCTTAACAATTAGTTCTTGAATTTGCTTGAGTGAAGAATTTTACTTTGTGCTTTTTTATCTTCTAAGAACACAACCAGCTGTAAGATTGATAGCAAGGCCCTTTTGGTCACAGGGCACTGTAAGTGAAGGGAACACTTGGAGAAGCATGCTGCTATCTGAAAAAGTTGCAATAAAATTGGAAAATCCCCTAATGTCTGTAATTATACATGCTGCATCCCAGATGGTTAGAAGATTAGGCTGATTTATGCTTATCTGTTGATATAGGCTGCTCATGACAAACAGGTTCCTGAGCCTTCTTCAATGTCTTGGATCTGCTCTGAACTTGGAATAGCTGTTTTACAGTGGGATCTTCCTCTTACCTTAGCAGGGGTCTTTGTGCTAATAGCTTTTCTTCAGTATGTTCCAGTAGTTGTTATGGATAGGAATAGATGCTATTTTCCATTTTCTGACTGCTGCGCTCAAAGAAATTCAAGGAAATGTGTTGTCAGGGGCCTCACAGAGGCAGGTTTTGAAATAATCACTTTGCAGTGGTCATGCAGGAGGCCAAGTTATTGACTGCCAGGAGTCATGCAGATGTTGTAAAAGGAGGCATAGCATACTCTTAAAGATAGAGGATATCTGATGTAGCTAAGTCTACCCAATACTGTGCTATATAGAGTTACCAGTTAGGGTCTGAAAGCAGCCCTGCAAATTTCATCAGTTAAGTAACCTGGGCTTGGTGCTTGCCAATATCTGGACCTAGGCTTGCTGTTTCCAGCCAGCCTGGATGTGTACACCGTGCTTTGTTCATGCCTCTGTTTCCAGGGTTAACACTACTCTGGTTTGTCTGTAGTCAGCAGCATACACCTGCCCATACCCCATATGTGCTGACACTGTTGCATCAGTTCAGCCAAAGGCAGACTTCAAAGTTTCCCTTTGCTTGCTGCTAGCATCTCATTTCTTAACTGAAAGCTGATTTTTTGGTATAATCAGAAGTTTGATACCCTAGTCTAAGTACAAATCTGAAGAAATGCTGGAAAAGATTCATTTAATCGTCTAGGTATTTTTGAGTATGGTGTCAGGGTGCAGAATAATCTCTCTATGTGGATTCAGCCATGCACCAATATCAACCTGAAAAAATACAAAAAGTAAATTAAAAGGATGCTATTCTGCATTTTATTAGATGACCTGCAACCCCTGTTAATGAAAACTGGTATCTGCTGTCTATCTGCAAGTGTTGTCCTCATGAAGAAGTCAGGTTCCATTAACCTCACCCAAGCTGCTAGGTCTTTGCAAGAAGACTTGCATAGGTTTGGATGGATTGTGAGAAAGAAGTGTCACATGCTTTGAGCAAATGACAAAACTTCTGAGCATATGAAGTACCTCAGCCCACAGCCATGTGTTGTGTTCACAGGCTGAAATATTTTGTACTTCATGGATCTCTCTTCTTAGCAGGCCCAGTCCAGATGAGCAGTCATCAGTCAACTTGTAGGACCCTTCTTGATGGTGAAATTCCTTGTTGTCACTTGAATCTCAAGAGGAGTTAGCTGCCAAACTGGTTACAGGATATCAAACCAGCAACAGTCTCTTATGGTTCTATGAATGTCTTTTGTTCATGACCTGTGTCTCTATCATATTTGTGATTAATAAGTGCTTTAACAAATAAGTATTTGATAACAAGATCTTTCTAACAAGGAACATCTTTGTCCCCAACAGTGTAAAACACCTCTGCAGGCATAATGATACCTCCTGCATTTGAAAAATGTCTTCCTCTGTGCAGCTTCAGATTGATGCTCAGTGAAGGTGGTTTTCATAGCTGTAGACCACCATGACTCTAAGGGAAATTTAGTACCTATAATTAGAGAAAATACTGCCTTTCTTTGCAAGCCTGTCCTTAGTAATTGAAGAATAATGTGTTAAACCATTATAATCATTAAATATGTGAAGTGGAGGGCACACTTATTTCAGTTTGCCTTTTAAAAAATGGCTCACTAATAATTTAAACCCATTTGCTTCAGGGTTTTTTAAACACCTAACTAAAAATTAGACTCCTAATTAATGTTAATAGTACAGTGGCAAAATGGGAGGGAAGAAAAGAATCGTAATTACTCATTCTCCCTGGCCTTATTTCAGCAAGTCATTTAAACACATGGTTTAAAACCTTCAGTAGTCAGAGAAGTAGAGGTCTACAGGCACTAAGTAGCATAAAGACAGCAGACATAAGATAAATGAAACTGCAGAGTGCAAATGTTGTTCTACAGTGCCTGCTGTTAGAAATGTGTGAAGGGTGGAGGCTCCATTTCAAAGCCTCAGGAGAGGCTTTGAATTTGGAATGAAACCAAAATTGGAGTGAAATGTCTTTTCCAAACCAAAATAGACACAAGCATACTATTCTGTATGAACACAGAGAATTATTGTCAACACAGCCACAATAGTTCAATTTGAAAGGTGACAGGAGAAGGGTGTGTGGTGCACTGGCTTATTTCCATCATAGATATCCATATGTGCTTTTTGGAAAAGGGAATGTGTTCCTGAGATCTGTTCCTGGATAAATGTACATACTGAATTCCCTAAGATGTGGTGACTGAGAAATATTAGTGGAAAGGATTCTTGCTTTTTAAGAAAATTTCTTAATGCAGCATTATTTTTTATGAAATAGTGGCAGGTTTTGCAGTTATATTGCTAATGAATGATGCATATGCTAAGTTTAATTAACTTAGACAAATCTGCTAAATTTGTTGGCATCACCAACTTTTCTTCTGTCATTAATGCTCAGATTTCTGCTCAGTTTTCTTCATTGTGTCCAGATGGACAGAGGAAAAGTAAAAATCAAAGGCAGTAGAAAACAAGAGCACACCCTGTTTTATTTTAAGTTCTTCTCTGACATGTATTTTTCCATTTGCATGAGTACCAGATCATCTTAGTGATGCCTTTACATAGAATGAAGGATAATACAGACCTGTGATGTGTCTGCATATTGCTGGTCTCTTGATGACTGCTAACTGACCAGCTCACCTTATAGTTCCTGAAAAGTATTGTGGGCTTTTGCAGGCTTTAGAATTTGCATTGATGAATCTGTGATGGAATCAGGGCTGCCACACCACTTTTTGTCTCAGAAACTAGCAAGTCTCAGCTCCTTACTTTGAGAGATCTTTCTTTACTATTGTTCAATGAACTCTAGATGGATTGAATGTTCTTCATCTTACTCCACATAAATACTTTAGCTAGCTATGGGAAGTCAAATCATTAGGTTTTTGCATGGTCTTTTCAGTGTAAAAGCAAAATGACAGTATGTTCTATGTTTTCCTACAGTAACAAAACATTTTTAGGCTTGTATTCTTTTTCATCTGGAAGAGAACCTATCAGCAGATTCTCCAGTTGCTTGATTTCTTTTACACTGTTGCATATTTTCGCCTTCAATGGGTTAGATTTTTTTCCTGGCTCATAATTTAATGAGCTTGTTTCACCTTTGTGGCATGTTCTTCTTTCCACAGCATTCAAAGCAAAATACCATCATTTTCTATAATTCACAAGGGTATTATCAGATAGTTTAAAGCTTTCAGCCATACAGGCAGCATTTAATTTTACTGCCACAAAGGAAAAGCTCCTCTTGCAATAGAAGACATGGCAAGCAAGAAATAGAAGAGGTAGAACAGATAGGAAGACATGCTGCTCTTGCCTTGAGAGTGGTATGGTGAAGCTGGTGAAGTTATTAAGTGGTACTGGAAGGAGAAAACCTCATTACCCAAGCAGTTTCCCTTGCCTCATGCACAGGTTATGCTTGGTGGGGTGGTGCCCACAAGTTTGGTGTTTTATACAAATAAAGTCCATGGAAGCATGACTGTGTCTTAGTCCACAACAGCTTGTGAACCTGGGCTGCAGCCTATTTCATCAACTTGAGGGCTGTTCCTGCTTGTAAATTAAATTAATGCCTCTATCACTAGGAATGTTAGAACTAAGGCAGTAACTAAAAATGAGACTATTTTCTTTGTCCATGTGTGTTGGTTTTGGTGGGGGTTTTTGTTTCATTTATGATTTGGTTTTTGTCAGTTTGTTTGTTGGTTTTGTTGGGTTTTTTTCCCCTGTAGTTTTCCAAAAGATACTGCCATCACTTAAGCTTAATTCAACTTTGTGGACAGTGACTTTTATGGGTTTGGGCCTGCATCAGCTGTGATGTGTTTTAAGTGGGAACCAAAGGCATGTCTCAGAACTATCAGTAATGTACAGAGTTCATTTTTACCAACTGTTTCCTATGTGCTGCAGGTCTGAATAAGCATGGCTGTGCAATATGCCACATGCTCCCTTTGATAATGATAATGCTGTGTGCCTTCCATTCTCGCTAGATATTCTCCACAGTATATAGCAGTAAGGCAGTGACTGAGCAACAATTGCTAAGTAATTCAGAGAGCTGCAAAATAACTGGCCTGGATCCCAAGACTTAGTGAATACCCAGCATAACTACTCAAAGGATTCGTAAACAGTCTATGGGATTAACCATGATGTCCTCTTTTAAGGTTTTTCCTGTTTAAAGAAAATAAAATGAAAACAATGCTTTTCTGCAGGAAACAAAGTCACCTTAGATCCATATTGAACTCAGTCAAATAATTGCACATCCTGTATTTTAACATTTTGAATGAAGCAGGAAATTTCCCTCTGATCATGCCTAGGGAGAGGACCAATGTGGAGAGTTAATAATTGCTGAAGGCAAGATATTGCTTTCCTTCAGCTTTCTTCCCTTCATTAGTTGCCCAGACTGAGCTAAGACTTTCTTACACATGCACTTTCATAACAAAGCAAAAGTTCAACAGAAAGAGGAATAAGATGTGCTGCAGTTTGGGGAAATAAGTGCTTAACATACTAGAGAGAAAAGGAAAAATCTTCACATCAAGTTATCCTTCTAGCACATTAAATATGTTACCTAAATTTAAACATACTTTCAACCTATACTGGCCAATCTTTATAAACAAAGGCATGGGTCTGCCCATGCTGATGCACACACGGAATACTTACCTCCATTGTCATGAAGACTTCAGAAATAAATCTGAGTCCAAAAGAATACAATCTTTTTTTTTTTTTGATGGGGGGGGATTCAAACGAGTCTTGACTTTGGCTTTCACTAAAATGACAGAGGACCCTGATGATTTTTTTTCAGCTGTGGTTTAGAATAATAGTTTTGCACCTCTACAGCTTTGAAAGCATTGTACAAAGGTGAATATGAATAAACAGAGAAGTCTCAGAGATGGAGGAAAGCAGGAATACACAGATGAGGAATTGCATGCCCTATCTTAGCAACTCAATTGCAGAAAATAGAACTGAGCCCAGGTGTCTTGATTTCCCAACTGATACTTGCCTTAGAGTGTATCACACTGTGTCTGGTGGAAACTAGTAAACTCAGCTGTGGCTTTGCCAACAGAATAAATAGCTGCTTCCCTAGTGGCTGTTCTTCTAAATTACCTAGGTGACAGGGAATTCTTGCCATGAAGAATTTTAAAACAGACAACATTATTACAAGAGACCCAGATAATGGATGTAACTAGTTTTAGGATTTGGAAATTTGAGAAATTTTATAGGAATTGAAACTGTAGTACACTTGTATTTGCAGTAGGATTTACAAGCTAATTCAAGCACTCTATAGAAGTGATATGGAAAGCGGTGAGTTAAAAGTGAGGATAAACAGCTACAGAAAGTGTTTAAAGCTTCTCCAGGGTAACTGGCTTTCCTATTTTTAAGCCTTACATTAGTATTGGAAGCAGAGATACAGGCAACCTATATTCAAACAGCCCCAATTATTTATACATCTCTGATCACCCTTTGCTATAAGTATTTATGTATTCAGAATTAAGTGATTAACAGTGGCAAGTTTTACTGCAGATCCTATAGTTTATGTAGTTAAACCCAGATTCACAGCTCTGTGCTGTCTTCTCCATCCTATATTGGTTGTGCAACGTGGTCTTGAGCCCAGTAAATCTCTGAAGAGATCACTCCTTGAAAAGAGAGGCTATGCAATGTCCTATGGCAGGCTGTAAGCAAATCATGGCTGAAAAAGCAACATGAGCAATGTGTGTTTGCTATAACAGTCTGCTCTTGGAGAAACTAGGTTGGAATGGAAGTCCTTCCAGTCATATGAATGACCTATGCTCCATCAGCCCAGCTAAGACTGGACTTTGTTTAACAAGGCCAAGTGCTGGTCCT
>NW_008660011.1:0-1245 GCF_000695815.1 Acanthisitta chloris
AAGGAGGTGCCCTCGGCCATGGCGGGCAGTGCGCTGTGGCCCGAGGCGCGGCCAAACCCCCTCAGTTCCCCCCCGTTTCTGTGGGTGTCTCTGCAAAGGGGTCGCTTGTTTGTCCTCCGTCCATGCCCAGGCTCAGGAGGTGCCCCTGGCTGTCCCCACACTAGGGGATGCCCCAGCAGAGCAATGTGGCAGTGCCGGGGGTAAAGAGTCGCAGGCTCAGTGAGGCTGGGAAAGAGCTTTGGGATCATCCAACTTGTGACCCATCACCACCTGGTCAATAAGGCCAAAGACTAAATCTGTCCTGAAACACCGTCAGGGATGCTGATTCCAACACCTCTGGGCAGCACATTCCCATCCCAGTTCCCTCCCATCTCGTTTTGCCCTGCTGAGTTCTCCTTCCCTGGACAAGCAAATAGAGTGGAGATGTTTCCTCACTGCTCTGCAGGGCAGGACTCCATTCCCTGCCTACCAGTTAGTAGCCCCTAAGCACTTCCATGTTAGGTGTTCCCTGGGCATCTCCTGTTAACCTCCCTGGGAATCTCCACATTGTTAGGGAGCAAAGAATGTTTGCTCATGGAGCACCTGCTTAAAAAACCCACAAGTATAGGTCTGTGATTTGGCCTTGGAACTTTCCTTGAAAGTTCTTTTAAAAAAAACCAAACCCAAATCCCAAAGTTTCCCTTTTGAGTTCCCTTCTCTTACAGCTATTATCACAAACATTCAGTTTATAAAAGTAATCAAGAGTTATAAGAGTTATATCAAGAGTTATAGACACACATTTATACAAGCAATATAAACAAGATCATTGACATTAGAGACCACAGTTGTGATTAAAAGTTACAGGTATAAACCTATATTATACTTATAAGTAATATATACTTATAAGTAATTAGACCATAGTTATTATATAGGTTTAATAGTGTATAATACAAGTTTATTGAATTCTAATATAGGTTGATTGAAGAATGCTGTGAAATGCAGGATATCCTGGGCTGCATCCAAAGGAGTGTGGGCAGCAGGTCAAGGGAGGTGATTCTTCCCATCTGCTCTCGTGAGATCCCACCTGGAATCCTGCACACAGTTCTGGTGCCCTCAACATAAGAAGGACATGGAACTGTTGGGGTAAGTCCAGAGGAGGCCACGAAGTTGATAAAAGGACTGAAGCATCTCCCCTGTGAGGACAGGCTGAGGGAGTTGGGGCTGTTCAGCCTGGAGAAGAGAAGGATGTGTGGAGGACTCAGAGCA
>NW_008660011.1:1498-21010 GCF_000695815.1 Acanthisitta chloris
GCCCAGGGAGGCTGTGGCTGCCCCAACCCTGGCAGTGTTCAAGGCCAGGCTGGATGAAGCCTTGAGCAACCTAATCTAGTGAGGTGTCCCTGCCTAGAGCAGGGGTTTGGGGCTGGATGATCTGTAAGGTCCATTCCAACCCCTAAATTCTATGATTCTGTGATTCTATGATTCTATATAGGATTGTTGGGAATGCTGTGTTCTGTGTAGGCAAAGATACCTCACCAAGGAGTGACATATGCTTTGATATGCTGCTTGGAAAACCCCTTGGAAACCCTCTCTAACCCATCCCATCCTGGTCTGGGCACCAAGGATTCCAATCAATAGGTAAAACTATCAATGACCGCCTTAAAATAGATAAGTAACAGGACAAATCACGGTCAAGGTTAAATTCAAGAATGGGCTTAAGTAACAAGAAAGTGTAGTAACTACATGAATTTCGTTGTTAGGGAACACATTTGGAGGAGAACAAAGAAGTATCTACTTATTCACATCCAACTGCTGCTGGATAAGTTCCTTTCATCTCTTTTGGTGACATTATTCCCCATTATAATTCAACTTCACCACTTTTTCCTCACAGCAAATTTATTGATTGAATCACAAGCAACACACACACAAAAAAAAGCCTCTGGGGGCTTGGGAGGAGTGAGGAGGAGGAGGAGGAGGAAGAGGTGAGGTCTGGCTATGGTGTGATGTGCCACCATTTGAAGGCGAAGGGTCTCCGCTGGACGTTGGTGCCGCAGTGAACCTCACCCAGGCTGCCGTGGTAGGATGACACGTCCTCCAGGAAGTGGCAGCACAGCCCCAGTGGCTCCAGGAGGCAGCGAATCTGTTGCTCCAGGCAGCACTCACCCCCCAACACGGGGCCAAAGGGTTTGGGGATGCCCAGGTCCTTGGCCAGCACAATCATGGTGACCTGTGGGGTGACACAAAGGGACATCAGCAGCGTTGGGTGTTGATGAAGCTGAAGGAAAGATGATGGTCATCCTCATCCATCAGCCTCAGCCCAACATGAGGCATCAACACCAAGTTTTGCAGCTGCACTTTCACAGAATTCTAAAACCAGCATAACTTTCCCCTTTCTAATCCCTAAAACACACCTCACACGTTGAAATCTCATCACTTTGAAAAGTTTTTGCCTCAAAACTCCACTGCAAGCAACACAAAGCCACAAATTTATGGTAGCCCTGTGCTTATCCATGCTTGGATGGAGATACTTTCTTTTCCAGGACAGCTGCTTTTTTGGGGACAACTTTGGGGACTCATTCTGACTGGCTAAAGTGGTTTTTGGAGAGGACCTGAGGAGCAGTGACCCCCTCACCGTGTTGGGGAAGTATGGCACAGCTTTGCCCTGCTTGTCAAGCTTGAAGAGGGTTGGCAGGTCGATGATGTCTTCCTCCATCAACCCCAACTCCTTCTTGAGGATGTCCCTGTTCCAGTCGATGCAGCGCTACAGGTGATGGAGAAGAGCAGGTTGAGAGGGAGGCACAGGTGGGGATGCTCCCCAAAACCATCTCACTCAGGAGAAGAGCCAAAATGTAACACCTCCCTTAAGGTTTGCAGCACCCTGGGGCATTTTTTTGCAGGAAACAGGATTTATTGCCAGAAATCTCAGTTCTTACCTGGACATGCTGGTTCTGCTGTGCCAGGATGTCATTGGAAAGGACCTTATTGATGGTGAGACGCTTTGTGTCTGTCCCTGAGTACCCTGAAAATGCAAATCCCATTCCAAATGAAGCAGCACTGGCAGGAGCCTGGCTTAGGATGGGGTACAGAGATGGAAAAAGTCACCAAAATCTCAATTTCCTGAGACTGGGGGTAAGGCTGATGGAGTCCCAATTCTTAGTTTATTGGGGAGCAGAGGGAAGAAAACCTCTGCCCATTGGAAACAGCATTGCAAATCTCTTATCATCCATCCTCCTGCCCACAGGAATCATCGTCTGCTGAATTTCTCCACCTGGTCACCCCTGATTTGAGGCCAGCTGGATCCCTTCAGTGATCCACGGAGAGCTGCTCCCAACACCATCATGAATCCAAACCCCAATTAAAGGATGCCCGAAGTGAGACAACAAGGTGCTCGTTTGAAGGGACACGAGAGCTGCAGTTGTCCCACTCCGCGCTGGAGCTCCATTGGCATTTAGAGACACTCCATCCCACCAAGCAAGCATCCCCTTCATGCAGAGGGCTTTATCCCTCCCATCCCACTCTCTTTCCTAAAATAGGGCTTGAGGAGGCTGGGTATGGTGGGCAGGCAGCCCATGTGCCAGCCGGGAAGGACAGCCGGGTGGGAAGGTGTCCCCACATGGCCCTGGTGGCCGCGCGTCCGTCAGGCGCTGCGGCCCGGCTGCCGTGTCTCAGCTGGCATCCAAACCTTGTCCACAGCCTCCCTCTGTCCCCCCTTGCCTTTGAACATGGTGGCTTCACCCTGGCCTTCCTTCTGCTTCTCCCGAAAGAGCTTGTAGCAGGCGGCAGGGCTGGCCATCAGCATCCGGAACCGCTGGGGAGAGACAGGTTGCAAAAATGGCTTAGCTGAAACCTTAGAGGACCTTTGCAAAGAGCCTGAGGTTAAACTCTCAAAAATCAGGTGGTTTTGCTGTTATTTAGTGCTTTTTTTAAATGTATGGAGGGTCTGTAAGGAGTATATGGGCATAAACATTCCTTTTCTGACCCATCCAGGAGAACATATGGTTTTCCTCAGTGAAAAATCTATATCAGAAGCAGGAAGAAACATAATAGAGGAAAGAGATGTCCTAAATCACAGAATCACAGTATACAGAGTTGGAAGGGATTTTTGAGGATCATCTAGTCCAGCTCCTGGCCCTGCACAGGACATTGCTGAGAATCACAGCATGTGCCTGAGAGCATTGTCCAAACACTCCTGGAGCTCTGTCAGCCTTGGGGCTGTGACCGCTCCGCTGGGGAGCTGTTCAATGCCCAAACACCTCTGGGGGAACAACCTTTGCCTGATATCCAACCTGAACTTCCCCTGATACTTTCTCCCCTCGGGTCCTGCCACTGTTTGCCAACATTCTGAACACATCTGAGAGATGCTGAGCTGCTGCAAGCCCTTGGGAATCTTGAGGTTTAAATTTCTGGGACTACCTTTGCAGGCACCTTTTTCCTTCTACCTGTGTTCATCATTACCTCAGCAAGTTCCTTTTTCTGCTCAGGTCCCTCATTTGGGGGAAAGGAACGAAACACAAACAAACACTTGTTGGGACTGTGAAAGAAATGAGCATTGGGGTTTTTTCTAGAGGTGTCCCAATGGGATTAGGACCCTGGAAGAGGAATCCTGGAGGTTTGGGGTACCTTTTTGTCGGAGGTGGGCACAAAAGTGATGAACTCATTGATGTAGCCCACAGCCAACCAGTCAGAGTAGAGCTCCACAGGAGCCTGGACTTGCTGGGCATAGAGGAAATCCCTCACCATCCTGGTCATCCTCCTTCCTGCAGATCTGGGGGGAAAATATCCCCAAGAGAAGGAATAAGAGCAATAAATATTGATACATCAACAAATAGATACACAGAAATTACAACTAAGGTGGAGTAAAAAAGGCAGAGAGTGAGCACCAGGAGTTGGATGTACCCACCCCATAGAGGACCACGTTTGCAGCCACTCATGCAATGACTAATTAACCCCTTTAACATGCTTTTGTTGATATTTTGGGGCACTTGTTGTTCCTTTGCTGCCAAATAAGTGTTTGGCCCAACTCTTACGTGGGGAAGCTGCTGCCAATGAGGATCCTTCCCAGGGGATACTCCTTCCCTGCCACGGTCACAGGTGGGCTGACCTCCAGGTTGCCAAAGGAGTCGAGGCTGGTGATGGCTTCAAAGAGAGGCTCCTTGTTCACATAGCCAAAATCAGGACCCTGGAGAAAGAGGAATCACTGTGGGCTTTGCCCTGAGTCCCTCCTGCCTCCATGTCTTTGCTTTTATCCCTCCTGCAGGGCTCAGACCAGCTCTGGTGGGTAAATAGATCAAAAGTGAGAGGCCTATCCATGGATGAGGAGAAGGGAAAGGAAAGGCAAGAGGATAAATGTCCCTGGGTCATGGAAGCTCAGTAATAAATGGCAGAAGCCAGGGGCAGAGCAGAGACATTGAGCCAGGGCCAGATCTCCTCTGCTATCCTGCAGCCAATGTTTAAGTGTCCACATTAAGCTAATTAGGTGCTGGGGCAGCCCTGAAGCTCAGTGTCTGGGCGGCTCGTGTCGTGCTAGATGAACTCCAGCCCCTCAGGGTGAGTCTACCCCGGGCTAAGAGCCACCTGAGGGGCTGTACTGCACTTAAATCCTATTTAAGCCCTGATTTTCAGGACTTAGTATATCTGAGATTGAAAGTGGTGTGCGTGCAGAGGTAATTAGCTCTTGGCTGTGATGTGCCAGGGTCGAAGCCCAAGGGAGAGACTGAGGTGTTTAAAACAGGGCAAAACCAGCAATGATGGGACAAAAATGCTGCTGTGAACTTGTCCTTGCTCTTTGGTTCAAGTCAATATAAGGCTTGGAGCTCACAGCAGCCCCTGGAATGAGATCAGGTATCTGTGAGGTTTGAGTTAAATTCCAATCACTTATCAGGGTTGGGTTTCCATAGGGATAAACCAAATATACAGGTCAGGAAAAATAAGCACGGAGACCTGAGTGTGCATGACTTCCATCTAGCAATTCCTTTTTAAATGGAGGGTGTCTGGAGAAGCTGGGATGGAGAGAGTGCAGTGACACTGCCTTTTTCTGAGGCTCCCCATGCATTTTTGGGGTGCGTATCTGGGGGATGGCTGAGGGTCAGATCCTTTCTGTGGGTGCTGAGGGAGGGACTGAGCATGAAACACCTGCTCTCAACTCATTTCAGTTTAATAAACCATGGTTTCAACTGTCAAGGCACTGGTTCATCCCAGGTTTGCAGGTCACATCCAAGTCCTATCAGTTCCAGATTGATTTTGAGGGGCTAATTCCCTCCCGTCTCCTTTTTCCCTGGCATGGGGTCCCAGGGGCTTAGGGTTTGGCCCAGGGCGAGAGGAGGACCCATGTGTGCTGCTTTTGGCCAAGTATTCCTAGCTGGAAAATGAGATTGGAAAGATAGTGGTGGGGATTAGGGAAGGCTTCAAAGCAGAAATCGGAGAATAATGTGTGAGCAGCTCCCAAGGCTGAAATTGTTTCCCTAAATATGAAGCAAAGCAATTCCTAAAGAGGGCAGATCCAAGCAGTCACTCGTCTTATTTGCTATTCCCACCCTGCCTGATGCATCCAGGACTGCATGTACTCATGTCAGGCATGAGAAAAGATGGATTTCAATGCTTCAGAAAGCTCTTAACCTTCCACAAAGTGACAAAAAATGTGACCTGTCCTCTTCTCCCATTACTGCTGGAGAGAGGGCCCAGGCTGAGGCTGCTGCCAGTGCCAGGCTGAGGGTATGGGACAGTGATTCTGTGGCTGCTTGGGAGTGTCCTGCCCTTTCTGCATGGTGGTATCTCAGAGGGAATGTTCAATCCATCTTTTTTCCATGCTTGTCTTTGCTGGGCTCTCCCAAAATGCCTTGTATAAGGTCACTGCTTTCTTTCCCAGGCAGCTTTCCTTGCACGCCCTGCCTATGATTGGCCCTTTGCCTTGGCAAAGAAGGCCCACGGGGCTGGTTTTGGCAGCTGGTTGCATCTTGTTCTCTTCTGTGGAAGTAAATTGACCCCTCTCGTGCTTTCCTTTCCTCTCCTGCTCGGAAGCTGCTGGATATTCAGAGGCATGGAGGAGGAAAGGGAGAACCAGCCCACTGCTGGGATGGTCAGGGTGAAGAAATCCAGTCTGAGAGCTTGGCAGGAGTCTTTCATTCCCACAGACATGAGCTTCTCCTTTCCCCTCTCATCCAACACCTTCTGGATAAAAGGTTTTCCAGATAGTTGGGATATGGATGAGACTCTGATCCTTGCTTTGAGTGGGAGTGAGGCTGTTGGTGTCCTCCCAGCTGGAAGTGGATGGGATAGTATTCCATGCAGCATGCAGAGCTGTTAGACTCTCATTTGCCTGGCAATTCCTTGTAGGGCCTCCAAGGAGCCAAGAGTAAGGAGGATTTTAAGAATGGGGAAATAGACTAAGCATAAAACCTGCAAGCTGCTCCTCAGGCAATGCAAACAAATCCTTCTCTTACCAGCAGCTCCTTGACAGGGAGTTGCTCCAACCCTTTTTCCCGAGGGGAATCCAGCACCACTGGGAAGCTTTTGTTGGGAGCATGAGTGTAGCCAAACTCAATGTCATCCTAAAGAAGGAGGAAAACTCAGGTGGGGCACAGGCAGGAAAAGGTTTGCCCCTTCTCTGGTGCCCACCTACCTGCATCCAGCGGTCCCCACGGTTGATGTAGCCGAAGCAAACCTTCAGCTTGCAGCCAGCCTTGTTCACCAGGTTCTGGATCTCCTTGGTGAAGAGGTAGTTGTCCTTCATGCTGGGAAAGGTGATGGCAGGAGGGAAGAGGAGGATGGACATTCTCTGCAGGCAGCTGCCTTTCCCTCTGCCCATCACCTCCCCAGCCTGTCTCTGGGACCTGTGGGACTGATGCTGGTTTGGCTGGGAGAGCCTCATCCCTCAGCCTTTACCTGCAGACGAAGACGCTGATCGGTGCCAAAGTGTTGGGAGTCATGATCCATGGTGCTACCCTGAACACGACGGTGTCAGTGAACACTGGAGTGTGTGGGATACCCTGGGAGAGGAAAGCAGAACTCAGGGACTTTACATACACTATTCCCTCCAAATGCCCTATCCTGAGTTCATTTTTGAGGTGAGTCATGGGGATCACTCTCCATTCAATCACCATCCCCTTCTCAGGAGATGCCTTGTTCCAGCCTCCCATCTGCACCCCTTCCCTGGA
The DNA here is from genome assembly GCF_000695815.1 of Acanthisitta chloris. Classification (NCBI taxonomy): domain Eukaryota; kingdom Metazoa; phylum Chordata; class Aves; order Passeriformes; family Acanthisittidae; genus Acanthisitta; species Acanthisitta chloris. Next base: position 8,341 of record NW_008660011.1, read on the forward strand.
GCTCCCAGACCTCAGACAGTGTCTCCAGGAGGCTGAGGTGGATGGAGACCAGCCCAGAGAAGGTGTCATCAGGGAAGCAGAGCCCCTCGACGAAGAAGTCAAGCTCAGCAGTTCCTCCAGTGTAGTGCACGGTGTAGTACAGCTTCCTCCGGCCCAGCACGTGGACATAACGCTGGCCAAAGAAGGGATCTGTGAGGAGGAAAGGGAAAACAGACAATTTTCAAGGTTTCAGTGGGGGTTTCAAGCCTATTTCCATTGTGCAAGGAGATCATAGAATCATAGAACCATAGAATCATCAAAGTTGGACGAGACCTCTAAGATCATCTAGTCCAACGATTAACCTGTCACTGCTGTAACCCTTAAAACCTAAACCAGATCCTCCAGTGCCTCATCCAGACACTTCTTAAACACCTCCAGGGATGGTGACTCCACCACCACCCTGGGCAAACCTATTCTAGTGTCTGTCAGTCCCTCTGTGCTGGAGCTTCTTCACCTCTGTGGCTGGATGCAACTTCATCTGGCAGAAGTACCTTAAAACAGGAGTTAAGGAGCTTCAGCTTTGCAGTAATAGACAAGAAGGGTGAGGAAAAATGTCTTAGCCTTTCCTTGGATGGAGCAGTCACTGGGAAGGTGTTTTCATGGAGTTTCTGCCCTGCCATGAGATGACAATGCCACCAACCCTCATGCTGACAGGATTCCTCTGCATGGGGAGGCAAGACCAAACTATTCAATGGCACATTTTTTGGCTGGATGAGGCCTTTTGGTCCTGGGAATAAACCTCTGTGCCCACAATGAGCAACAAGGAAGGGAAAATGTGTTGTGGAGAATGTTGCTATCATGCATAAAGCACGATGCAACATGTGTCCTGAATGTCAGGACACATGGCTTTTTGTTGCTTCCCCTTTTCTGGATGACCTTGGATAAATGGCTTTATGCCCTGTGCCTCTGCTTGACATTCTTCAAAGTTTTCCAGCTGATTGAGAAGAGAGAATATTCATGGGAAAAAAAGGGAGAAGGGATGCTGAGGGCATGATTTGCTTCAGAGATGCCATTTGGAGAGTTGTGGAGAGGACAAGGTCAGAGGTGGAAAGGAATGGGCTTGTAGGGATCTCAAAAGCACCACAAAGGAGAAGGAAGAGGCAAAGGATGAAGGGGCAAAGAAGGAAGGGGCAAAGAAGGAAGGGCAGAAGACAAAGGGCAGAGGAAAGGCAGAGGAGGAAGGGGCAGAGGAGGAAAGGGCAGTGGAGGAAAAAACAGAAGACCAAGGGGAAAAGGAGGAAGGGCAGAGGAGGAAGAGGCAGAGGAGGAATAGACAGAGGAGAAAGGGGCAGTGAAAGAAGGGGCAGTGGAGGAGGTGAAGAAGGACTTACTCTGCACATGAAAGACCCCAACTTTGTCAGCGTCGTGGACAGAAATGTAGAGAATGATTTCGTACCCCCGGGGCAGGCGCTGTGGCCCTTCGGTCCTCAAGACCATCGGAGACATGTCCAGCAGATCTGGGGAGCAAACAAAACAAACTGGGTGTTGGCTTGCCAGCTCCTGCTGCCAGAGCTTGTGGCTTGTGCTTTGAAACAAATGCCCTTTTTCTCTCTTATCTTCCCTCCCCATCCCTGGCATGGCTGTTCCCTGACCTCAAAAACCTGATGGGCACTGACTCCACATGGTTTAATTTTCCAGGAACGGGTGGGTGTATTCCTGGCTGCTGGCTGCATGCTTTACCCTGAGCTCCTTTCACCTGCATGAAGCAGCCCAGGCCCACGCTCTGCCATCAGTGGCACCTCTGCTATTTTTCTGGCCCTGCTTCATGCCCCTGCTTGGCCTCAATTAGCCTGCATGGCATTCAAACCCAACAAATTCCCATATGGGAAGCTGACTCAGCAGCTGGTGGAGAGCAGCTGGTTCCTGAGCAAAATTTCATCTTAAAAAAAGAGGAAAATGGGGAATAATGGAGCATTTCTTGCTTGATGTGATGTTTTTGAGGCTGTGTTACCTTCTTTGTTGAACACCCTTTCGTTGTCGCGGTCGGACGATGGAGTGAGGGAGCTCTCCTTGTCACAGCTGACGAGCAGGATGGCCCCATGTCCCTCAGGCCCCCAGGTCCAGCTTGCCTAAAACACCCCACTGAGGCTTAGCAACTCCAGGTTCATGCAACCCCATGGATTTCCCATGTGGTGGAAGAGGCTGTGTTACCTTGTTGGGACTGTTCTTTTCTACCACACCATCCTGATCTGCGTCGACGTCCAGAGAGATCCCTGGATGGACAGACACCACCTTCATGCCGGGGCATGGCAGGGTTTGGTGGATGAAAAAGCCCCACAGACCCAGCAAAATTTGGGCCATCTCTACCCCACTCTACTCTGAGGAACCAAGGGATGAAGACAGATTGCTGCATGCAGAAGCCTTCATACTCACCGATGCCGGTGAGGAAGACCCCGGCTTGGTCAATGGGCTTCCCTTCCTCTGCATAAAAGCTGACAGTTACCTGCAAACTCCATAGGTTGGGGAAGGCTGTTTTTCCTCCATGGAGGTCCCCAGCATTCCCTTCTTACCTTGTTATCATTGACCTCAGTGCTGGCTTGGCTCATGCTGAACCTCAGGACTGTCCCCTTGGCCAGTGGCCTCCGTGTCCCACTGCTGGGGAGGGACTCCACCTCGGCTTGGCCTCGGCACAACACCTCCACACTCACCCCCTCCGTGTGCTTCACACTGAAGGACACTGCCCCAACTGGGGCTGCCCTGCAAAAACACTCCAGATTTTGAGAGGTTTGCACTGAAAACAGTTCTCGCTGCAGTTAATTTCACTGCCCAGAACACAGCCAAGACTGGACACGTCTCCGCGTCTCCACGCTCACCACTGGCACCTTCCTGCCCTGTCCTCCCTGCCTGGGAACTAGAATTATCCCTTTCTTAGGGCAGAAGATGCTGTTTTAGCACAATGAATGTTTGTAGCCATCGGTGCAGATTATGATCTGCAACAATCCCACTTGGTGCTGCTGGAACTGAACTCAGGTTTGGACTTCAATGGAGAAATCCATGTTTATTTTCCAAACCTGGTGTTTAACAGCTCAACATCACACCATGACCACCCTGCTCAGAGACTTCACCATGGGGAACTCTAATTCTGGTGTGATTTTATCCAACTCTGAAGCTCTTCATGCTGTGCTGGTCCCAATCCAATGTGCCCTTGCTCTTCCCCAGCCACTCCATGCAACCCTTCCCCCTCTCCTGTCTCCTTTTCCTGCGTTTCCCTGTATTTCCAGGTTATTATTTCTGGGCTGTTTGCAGCTCCCTTGGAGCATGTGTGACCCTGACACCCGAGAGCTTGTGCTGTATCACTGTTACAGCATCATCGCTCAGGTTTCGGGATGTCAATGGTCCCATCAAACCTGCACTGTTGGGAATAGGGGGGAGGAAATCTGAGCACTCCTTTGCTCCTGCCTGGGTGTTTCTTAAATTGTTAAATTGCTTTTAATTATACATGGAAAAACTGGTTTGGTTTCCTCGTTTCTTGGATTTGGGAATCCCACCAGGAAAAGATTTGACCTGGAGAGATGCCAGGTGAGTTGTGACTGTGCTACTTGGATTGAACATCAAGGGTGAGATTTGCAAAAGCAGCAAAGACCAGAATTCACCATGAAACGAGCTGTTATTAATAATAATTATCCTGAAGTTCAAGGTTGAAGGTTTGTTTTAGGGAGGCAGAGTTGGAGTTGTGGGGATTTCCCACTTTCCCAAGATGTGATTTGGTCACTAGATCTTGTTTTCCTTCTCTCTAACAGCTGCATCCTTTTCTCTGCAGTGCAACCCCATGGCTACTGCTCATCCCTCTGCTCTTCAGCAGCTTTCCAAGATGACACTGGATCTGTTGACTACACTGGGTCTGTTGACTACTCTGGATCTGTTGACTACAAGGGATCAAACCCATTGTAGACCCAGAGTAAATACCACATCATGCAAACATGGATGCTCCAAGCTTTCCTGGGTTTTACCCAGATTCACAAAGCCCAGGGAGGACTTTGCCCACAAATTGCATTCAGTCAGTGTCAGGGCTGTGGCACTTGGGAAAGCAGAAGGAAAAACAAGGAGAAGGATGTACAGAAGGCTAAACAGGGGGTGAAGGTGAGGAGAAAGGCAAAGGTGCAGAGGTAGAGGAGGGAAGGGAGCAGTGGGGTGTCTCACTCACCCGTAGACATCGGCGTGGATGTGAGTGCCCAGCACACACAGGGCCTCGATGCGGTTCCCGTGCTGCAGCCGGAGCGTGCGGTCCCTGCCTGGCATCTCCCCGTGCCACAGCCTGGATGTCTCACTCATGGGCACTGGGTCCCCTCTCCACCCTCTCTGGGTGGCACTGAGCCCCCCAGCAGCACCCAACTGCTTCTCCTTCCCTCCCTGGCACGCCTCCCTCCTCCTCCTTCACTGCCCCCGGGAGCTAAGCAGCTTTTGGAGCTTGGAAGGGTTGGGATGACAATTTGCAGCCCCCAAGGGAGGAGGCGGTTGGGTTGGACCCTCTAAAGCCTGGTGAAAATGATCTCCGAGGGGAGGGAAGGGATGGAGAGGGAGGGAGCTGGCCCGAAGCCTGGCTGACTCCCAGCCCTATGCAAGGAGCTCCCCCAGCTGTCCCCAACTCCCTGTCCCTCCACCGACTCCCTGACCCCAAACAGGGATCAACAGCCCAACAGCGTTTTGCGTTTCAACTGGTGTTTGCATCCATGGGGGATCCACTCGTTTTTGCTCTCTAGGGAAAATCTCTGGCTGCTCTTGCAAGGCAGAAAGAGTTTCCCAGCCCTTAGGCTAGAGCAGACTCTCCTTTTTTTTTCTTTTATTTTTCTTCCCTACTTATTTTCAAAGGGAAACTGAGAACCAGTTGCTGCTGAAGGGAAATCAGAGGTGGTTTTGCCACCCCATTCCTCACTGGAGCACGTCAGGAGCAATTCCTGCCCACGCAGACCTTTGCATTCTTTATTAGCATCAAGCTAAATATTCATTTGAAAACCCAAACTTCTGCCCCAGATTTTGGAAGCCACAAGCAATTAGCGATGAGCAAGAGATGCTCACATTGATGTTCCCTATTTATATCCCTTTCGGGCTCTTCTTTTTTCAGTCCTCACTTCTGTCTGTGTCTGTGGTGCAGGAAAGAAGCTCAAATCCAGTTTTTCAGCTGGATTGAGTTTGGTGGTTTTTTTGCCATGACCTGAGCAATTCTGCCCCAGATTTTGGAAGCCACAAGCAATTAGCGATGAGCAAGAGATGCTCACATTGATGTTCCCTATTTATATCCCTTTCGGGCTCTTCTTTTTTCAGTCCTCACTTCTGTCTGTGTCTGTGGTGCAGGAAAGAAGCTCAAATCCAGTTTTTCAGCTGGATTGAGTTTGGTGGTTTTTTTGCCATGACCTGAGCAAAGCAAATGCTACTCTTCTGCATATGCAAAAAAGAGATTTGTGGCGACAAGGAGGTTTTCTTCGTGGTGATAAAAGTTCTCCCTGAGGAACAGAAGAAAATATAAACCACTTTGCACCCAGGAGGTGCAAAAATGTTAGAGGTTTGGGTTAAATGACCCCCAGTTTAGACACCCTGACGTAGGAGTTGACCTGCTGGCAGCTGGAAAATATTACTTCCTCTGAAATGCATCATGATTAACTACTTAACCTCTTTCTACGTAAACCACCAGAATAAGAGACACTGGTGAAAGAGGAACCAGAAAGCAAAATCATTTAGAAATGGAAAAAAAAAGAAAGAAACCAAACCCACATCATGTCTGCACCAGTGGGTTCTGTTCTCGAGCACTGTATGAGCCTCATTTTCTCTCTTTTTACCCCAAAACAGAGCCAGCATCTGTTGGGCAGGGATAGCCTCACCTCCCTACCCTCTCCTGGGACCTGTGGGCTGAGGAAATGGAGGTGTGAACTCATCCATTTGGGAGAAAATGAGAAAAAAAAATGCAGCTTCTCTTTTATCATTTTCACTTCTCAATTCCTGTTCCTGAGGATTTAGTATTTCAGTTGTTGGGGAGGAAAACAAATGCTATTTAAATCCTCCTTCGCTTAAAAAAGCCCAACCAAACCCAATCCCAAATCCCTCCCACCTTGCACAAAGATCCAAAAGTCACTGCATCACTTGGGGTTTTTAAAATCAGGAGGATTTTGAGCTGGTTACAGAGTTTGGTTTATAAATGTATATATATAAATGTATTTATATCTCCCATGGTGATGATGATGGAATGGGCAAAACCCCTTGGAATTTGCCAGGCAGAAGGAAAGCTGTTATCCCACAGGAGCAAGTGTTACCTGCTAGCAAAGATGGGATTTGGAACCCTGGTGGCTCTGGAGATTTTTGGGTCATCCTGAGGGGTTTTGGGTGGCCTTGGCTGCCTAAGGGGAGCAGCTGGGTTTGGGCTCACTTGTGCTTCCCTGGGAGCATGGAACCAAACAAAAAAAAGGGAAATATCCTATTTTGGGATGAAACTGAAGGAGACCTGCTGGATTGAGTGGGGAAGGGGTTGGAAGAGCCCATTTCCCCTCCGCTGTGCTGGTCCCTGTCTTTAAGGCAACAATATGGGCAGAGAATGAGATCTTTAAAAGCTTCTGAGGACTTTTGGCAACCAGATTTGATCTTTGAATTTGTGGGGGTCTTTGAATGCTTACTGGGGCCTTGGAAAACCTTTGGGGGTGTCTTTCAAAGCTTCTCAGAGTCTTTTCAAGCCTTCTAGGGTCTTCTCAAACTTCCCAGAGACTTTGGTAACCCTTTGGGATTCTTTGCCAGCCATACAGGGTCTTTGTAGGCTTTCTGAGGTCTTTGTAAGCCTTTGAGGGCCTTTGAAAGCTTCTTGGGGTCTTTGCAAGCCTCTGGAGCTTTTTGTGGAGCCTCTGAAGGTCTTTGTGGAGCTGCTGTAGCTTCATACCTACAACTGGTGTGGGGGACAAGCATGAGGACCTTCCTGTCTCCATTGCAGTGAAAATCTGGCTGACTCTGTCCATGAATTACTAAATGAATCTCCATTTACGCTGCCAGAATGTGTTTTTTTTCAAGAGGCAAAGGTGCTTTGTGTGCTGCAGCTCTGCTCTGGGCTATCAGGTGGGAGATCAGCCCCATTAACCCACCCCAGGACGTACAGAGGTGTATGTATGTGCACATGTAGGTGTCTGGAGGCTCGTGGTTCCTCAGCTAGAGTCAGTCTGGTCAGAGGAGTTCTCTGTTTTCTTTCAAAATCAGATCAAGCAGATTAGGAGCTGCTCTGCATAAACTTCCCTGCTGCCAGTGGATCTCTGCCTGCCCTAATTTCGAGGAGCTGGGAACAGATCCCAGTGCTGGAGTTTGCAAACAACCCCAGTGAGCTGATTCCTGAGGGGATTCACGTGCACATCTCCTCCCTGAGCCTCACCCAGCGGAGGGTGCAAGGGGGTTTTACTCTCTGTGGGTGCTGGGTGAGGGGTTTTGGGGTGGTTTTGTGACTCCCTTCTGGAGGCACATGACTTCTTGCAAAGAGTAGGAGGGAAATGTTCCCTCCCAGAGTCCTTTCAAGCTGACCTTTCACGTTTAGGAGGTGCAAACAGGTGCCCATCCCGAGCAAGCCATGAGGCACTGCCTGTTCCTGCCTGTTCCTGCCCGTGTTGGCTTTATTTTGGAAGGGGCAGGCAGCTTCGAGGAGGCAAAACCAACGCACTGCAGAGGATGAAGGAGCTTGGGCAAAGCTGAGCCCACCCCTGGCTTTATTGCTGCCTGTGGAGGAGGCATCCAGCACAGCCCAGCGAGGGAGATATTTATAGGGCAGCAAATGGAACGCAAGGCTGGGGGAGAGCGTGGGCAGGGTGAGCACAGGGGGACGTGCACAGCTCCAGCCCTGGGCAAAAAGCAGTTTTATGGGCTGCCTTGCTCTTGGATAATGAGGTCTGAAGTCTCCCAGCAGGCAGACGCCTTTATTTTGGGGAGAAGAAAGGTTGGAAAGGGATTTTTGGTGCTTTCTCCCCCTGGGTGAAAGTGGTTGCAAAGCCAGGGTGTTTTCCAGGATTGACACCAACCTCAGTTGGGTTTTGCCAGCTTTGAAAGCATTTTTCACTGGTCCAAACCAGCCTTCTACCATTCTTCCCTGGCTTCCAGCTGGGATGGGGAGTGCAACTCCTTGAGAAGGGTCTGTCTGGGATGCTCCTGCCCTGCTGTTACAGCTATGTGCCTAAAGAAAATAAACCCTCCTGCAAACCCAAGTGGGACTTGATAACTGGTTTGATGTCTTGCCCTATTGCAGGTAATTAGGCTGACACGGCTCTTAAAAGTTTCTGCCTGCAATTATGCATGCAGAGTAATAAATAAGGTGTAATTATCAGCTTAGGGAGATTATCAAACTTTCCTTGACAGAGTGGTGGTGCAGGATGGGTGAGAAGAAACGCCCCAGAGGGATCTGAGCTATTAGTGGAGTTCCTGGAGAAACACTGGGGGGTTATGTCTTGCTTAATAATGTCTAGAAACAAGCTGAAATTGGGAAAAAGCCAAAGTCAATCCCCCCCCCAAAAAAAAAGGCTGACCAGGGTCACTCGATGTGATGGACAGGCTGAATCTCATCCGTCATGTTCCAGGGATCTTAATAGCAACTTTCTCAGGACAAGGTGTTATTAGGAAGAAACACTCAGCTTTGAATGGGTAGGATGACTTAAAATCCTCATTCTCCCTGTGCACAGGCATGTCGGTGCTAATAGCAGGTGGAGGAGGAAGAAGAGGTGAGTGTAGGTACCACCCAACAAAGACAAGGTGTTTTGGGCTTGAGTGAGCATCCGCAGTGACCGTGGCAGCTCGAAATGTGCCGTGACTAAACTCACCCAACAAAAACCACCCAGACCCAAAAGGGAGGTGAGACTTCAGCTCTGTGCCTCCATCCTTTCTGGATGGATGTGATCCTGGGTGGATTTGGAGAAATATATGTTTCCAACGTGTCTGCTGAAGTCCTCGTGCTCACTGGGAGCTCGAAACCACTGTCCTCCACCTCCCTCCAGATTACAGACCATACCAGCCTGACCCTGTGGGGATTAAGGTGTGTTCCCTGTCCAGCACAGGGCTCAAACCAGCTGAGCAGGATACGATGCTAAAATCACAGCAGGCAGCAAGCTCAGCACTGTGCCCAGTCCAAACCAGTGCAACCAGCAGCCACGAGTGCAGTATCCACCTTGCACCTCTCTTTGGGAGTGATGCTGCCATGGCCACACTCTTCCTCAGAGGATGCAGAGAGCTCCTCACCCACTGTGCCATCTCTGCTTCCCCCCAGCTTGAAGTTTGAAGTCTTGTGCTCCACAGAGAGGCCTTGAGATCCAACACAGTTCAGAAATCTACGAGTATCAGGAGTTTGGATTGTGCTGGAGTCTGGAAAATGGGGTTTGATCCAAAATCTCCAGCAAGGTGAGGTCCAGAAGTGCCTGGAAATGCCACTAGCATTTCCCACTGGAGCATCCTGGCTGCTCCTCCAGGCTCCCATGATCTTATTAAGGCCATTCTCGTGGAGGAGAGACAGTGCTGGGGTTTTGCTGCTGCAATTAAAGTCAGAGGGAGCCCTTTAATGTAGCCTGGCTGGGAGATGTGTAAAGCAGCTGGTTTGATCTTGCAGGGGAATGTTGCCGCTCCTCAGGCTGAGGACGTGCAGCTCAGTGCAGCAGTGGGGATTGGTCCTCCTGGCTCTGCTCAGCTTGCTTTGACCTTTGCAGGTCAAAGAACCTCTTGCAAAGAACCTCTTCTGGGCTGCTCCCAGAACTGTTTCAGCCCTCTCCTATGCCCATTGCATCCCTAATGTGAACACATCCCCACATCATCCCTGCTGTGAGGCTGAGCCACATGGCAATGTGGGATACCTTTTTCCTTGTGCTTTACTGCTCCCTCTGTCCCTGAGCATGGCAGAGACCTCCTCCCACTTCGACATTAATTAACCTTGCCTGATTTCCCTCCTTGCAGGCAGGCAAATCCTTCTGGGATGGCCTGGAGAGAGATGCCTATCTGCAGTAGATGACAACTTTCAGCGAAGGGTCTGTTTCCCATGGGATCTTTGCTCCAAAACCCCCAATTCCCCTGAAAATGCAAGGTCCCAGTGAAGAATTTTGAATTTTTATGGAAAGCCTCTGGATGGTTCTTGTTGTTTGCTGTTTTCCCCTTCCCTGCCTGCCAAATAACCAGTTTCCCTGCACCCGTTTCTGCCTGTCTCCTGTCCTCGGGACTTGCTGCGATGGGAAGTATCGACCTGAGCAAACATTCCCTTTTGTTCAGCTTTATCCAGGCATTGCCCTAATGCTGTAGCTGAGGCCATGAGTCACCTGTGGAGAGGCTAGATGGAAAATTTGGGTTGTTTTCAAGACAAAGCTTTATTTTAACTATACTGTGTATGGTAATAACCCTAAATGACCACGTTGCGTTACCGGAGGTGTTGGAATGTTTAATGCATTAAGCTTTGGACTATTTGTATGGATTAAAAAGGTGAGGATAAACCCCAAAAGGCTCACTGACAAGCATCCCAGGGCAGGGCTGGGTGTCACTCACCCTGTCCTGCCCCTCTGCCCCTGTCCCCTCCCTGGAGCCGCCCGTCTCCCCTGGGGGCTGCCCTATCTCCTCCATCTCCCCGAGCGGGCGGCAGCTCCCTGGGTGGTGGTGGTGGTGGAGGTGGAGACGACAGGGTCCCCTGGCTAAACCCCGTCATCGAGGGAAGGAGGAGTTAAATTCCCCTGCCTTTTAATCCAGTCATGCTGGTTTACGTACCAAGTCAGGCAGCAGCTTCCTTCACATGCAGCTGCCGTCCCCGGCACATCATGCCCCAACGTCACGTCATGCAGATGTCCACTAGCCATGCCAGCTATGGTGTCTGTGTGCTGGGTACCGAGGTCTTCCTTGATACACGCCGGTAAGGCTTGGGATTGGGGATATCCATCATTTTCCATGGAGCTGGTGGGTTTTGAGGGAGCTCAGTGGTGGCTTTGCTCTTTGTTTGAAGGACAGATGGGTGGGGGAAACTCAAGAGTTTGACAGCACATCAGGAGTTCATCTGTGGATTTGGCACTCTTGTTCGGTGTGGTGGGACATGTCCCACTGAGTCTGTTTTGGGGGATGATGCCCCATGGAGAGCTGCACCGAAAGTGTCCAAGGACAGGTTGGATGAAGCTTGGAGCAACCTGGGTTAGTGGAAGGTGTCCTTGCCCATGGCAGGGGGTTGGACTAGATGGGCTTTAAGCTCTCTTCCAGCCAAAGGAGGGATGTTGGCTCCAACAAGCGCGAGGCGTCGAAGCGTAGCCGAGCCATGATGATTTGTAGACACAGCCCGTGCACACCCCAGCTAAGTGGGATCTATTTCTGGCTCTCAAAACATTAGGCAAGAGCAATTCAAGATGAGTAACTTGGAGCTAAAACGGGATAAGGAATAAAATGCATGGCTCAGGCAGAAAAAATTCACCAGTGGGTTTGAATGGGCAATGTCAGGAAAAGAGATTTTTCCAGGGTTAAATACAGGGGTTGCTTTATTGGCCAGATATGAGGCTGTGTTTACCCTGCTCTTACAGGGTCATTATTTAATAAATCACATTTATAATGATAGACACTACAAGACAAGTCTGTCAGCATCGCATCCAGGGCAATTATTGGGCTTGTGTGCTGGAGCCAGGCCAGGATGTGCCATTGTCCCCCTCAAAGGGATTTGGATTGAGCTTTGGCTGCCTTAAAAAAGTCTTATTTTTCCCCTCAGCCAAATGGAAATCTATAAAACCAACTATTTGCATTTTCTCCCCTGGTTTTGGATTCAGAGCATCCTTATTCCTATTTAAACATGGAGCCTAAACCCCCAAAATGGGATGATTTTGCTCCACAGTAGGAAATTAGTGTTTTGGTCCAAAAAAGCAGGTGATAGATGGTTTTTCAACTGTAAAAAATGGGATAATTTTATTCCTGGAGAGCACTGGGTGGGGGGAACTCAGTGATGGGTGCATCAAGTTTTGACTGTGGTTTGGGGCAGTTCGGGGGCAGAAAATGGAGCATGGTGGGAACATGGTGGTGATGCTGATGAGGTGTGAGGGCTGTAAAATTGGGGAGAATACACCCAAATTCGAGAAGTCACAACATACAACATTGTTGCAGGTGGATTTATGACATGACACCATGTTAAAGATGGGAGAATAACAGGAAAGATGATGCTTTAATCTCCTCTTACAATCTGCTGCAGGCACTAAGAATGCCATGCCAAGAGCAACACCAGGAATAAACCTCTCAGTGTTGCTTTTTTGATGTTCTTTTTTTTTTTGTTCTGGCTGTTAAAATTTCCCATCTGGTTCCTTTTTGGAGGCAGTCAGGGAGTCTGGCTCCCAATGGCAGACAGGTTAGAGCACTCGTGCTCCTGGGATGGAGGTGCTGGGGCTGTAATGAGCAGGTAGGCAGCACTTCAAAGGCTGCCAAAGGATGTCATGCAGGTGGGGTTCAGGTTCCCCATGCTCAGGCTCCGCTCCAGTTTGAGCATCTCTAGGGTCAGAGTATGATCCTGCAATATGTCTCTCTGGATGGTTGACATTAAAAATTATCATAGCGTCATAGAATTTCAGGCATTGGAATGGACATTAGAGGTCATCTAGTGCCAACCCCTTGCCCTGGGCAGGGACACCTCCCACCAGAGCAGGTTGCTCAAGGCTTTAGCCAACCTGGCTGTGAACACTGCCAGGGTTGGGGC
>NW_008660011.1:21165-26102 GCF_000695815.1 Acanthisitta chloris
CTGGAGCCCCTTCAGCTCCTGGCAGGTTGCTCTGAGGTCTCCACACAACCTTCTCTTCTCCAGGCTGAACAGCCCCAACTCTCTCAGCCTGTCCTATTAGGGGAGATGCTCCAGTCCTCTTATCAACTTCGTGGCCTCCTCTGGACTTTCTCCAACAGTTCAATTTCCTTCTTACATTGAGGACACCAGAACTGTGTGCAGTACTCCAGGTGGGGTCTCATGAGAGCAGAGTAGAGAAATCAAGTAGAGGGGGAGAATCCTGACTCTTTGTTGGGGTTTTGTCACAGTAAACTGAAAATTGGAGCATTTCCTTTCTGTTGTGGAGGGAGGTTGGATTCCCAGACTTCAGTGGTTTGCAATCTAGGCTGAACCACAGACAGACGTGCCAGAGCTCCATTTGGAAGTCTTCTTGCTCAACACCACCACAGAGGTGATACGTATAAAACTCAAATGACACATTTCATCACCCCAGGATGGTTTCTGAGTCCTTTACACCCAGTTAAGGCTGGATTTTAATTCCAGGTTCAAGGATTTGGCTCCACAGAGGAGAACAGGAGGGACAACTTGGTCTATAACCCAACGCTCCTCTCTCTTTCAGCTCTACCCCCAAAGGTGCCACATCATTCGATGTCTACGCCACCTCTGCAGTTACGGTCCACATCATCCACAGCCCCACGACAAAACCCATGATTAACTCCAGGTGGCCCCTGGATCCCGATATAGAGGTTGTGGTGACTATTGATGTCACCAGTAGGACCATTAATGACAATAAGGTGAGTTGCTTTTTACTGGAAAACGTGTGAAATTTCCTAGGAAGATAGGGAGGATTACAGACAGACTCAAGCATTTCTAATTTGTGCTGACATTGGACTCGTTTTCCGAGAAAACCTCAGACTTAATCAGAATTGTGCAATTAAGACACATAAAAAAAGGAAACCAAGAAGGAGAAGGAGATCAGTCTGTGCCCTAACAATGCAAAAGCTGATGTTGGCAGCAAAAATATTCCAACCTTGGCTCTTTGCAGTTCAGCTGAACTATGATTAATGGAGAATGGCTTGGCTGAACCCTCCAAGATCTTGTTGATTGGTCAATCCAATGAATGAGAAGACCTACTCAACAGGATGGGACTTGGGGCATGATTTGGTGATGTCTTTGCAGGTTAAGATTTCATACTATGGCCGGGAAGGCAATGAGCTTGCGGTGGCTTGGCTGTACCTCACCTGCGTAGGTAGGTGTTACAGCAATGTTCAGTCCTTCCTGATGGCAAGATCTAGTTGGGCTCCTGGGATGGGAGTTAAGTGGGGGGCGCTGGCTGAAGGTTTGGGTGTTGACTGATGCTGACAAGCAAGAGGGAAATAATTAAAATGTTATTACACTGCCTTATATGGTGCAAAAAAGACAGAGGTTGGGCCGTGTCCCCACCCAACGCACACATCGAGCATCCTCCTCTGCTTGCCAAGGCCATTGCACTGGCAGAAGAGGATCTGAAGGAGATCTTCTTGCCTAGCTTTGCCCAGTGTCCTCCTCCTCGACCTCCATAAGGGAGAAGAATAGGCACCAAAGTGTTGTCTGACCTATTTTAGAAGTTTAGGATGAGATGAATCATTCCCTTTAAATGCCTATTTTCCCCTGCTGACTACAAAGAGAGTCTAGACAACCAGTCTGGATACAGAAGCCTTCCAGTTGGATGGATTAATTACCCTAAATTTGGGATTTTCTAAAGCATTCCCATGACAGTCAGACCTATGTCCTTAAGTCATGCATATGCCTCCCCAAATTGCACCTGGAGAGGCTGAAGGTTTCCCACGTCCCATGGCTGATGGGCTCCGCTGAAGCTATCTGGGGCCACCACTGGCCACAGGTTTTTTGCCTTAGAAATGCTCTTCACTTGCTTAGATTTAGAGTTTCATTTCCAGCTTCTCCATGTCCTCTTCTCTGCATCAAGGAGGAGGACAATCTCTGCTTCATTCCCTGTGTTTTCCACATCCCATCCAGAGGAGATTTTGTGTTAGGATTAAGGTAGGGTTTGGATGAGGTGTCTGGTAAACCTTTGCTTTGTTGCAGCAGAGGCAGAAATTTGAGGCAATAAGAGCTCTGTAAGGGAAAGACCTTCTCAAATGTTCCCTCAAGCCTGGTCATTACTTAGGTGTTTACTCACCCATGGTGAAAACACATTTTTTGTGCCTCCACCATGGTTTGGCTTCACAAAAAATGCAAGTCAATGTGAAATTGGTGATATGCCATAAAATATGCCAAGAAGTAAGGATGTTCCTGTGGAAAGAAGGGCGAAGACAGCTGGAGATCTAAGAGGGAAAGTCATGAAAACGCCATTGGCTTGGATTTTCTATCAGCATTTTGTTGGAGATATTGGGTCTGGAGCAGCTTTGGGACATGAAGGTGGTGTTGGTGTTGGATGACCCATGGCTAGTGTCAAAGATGAACACAAAATGCCAGTGAGAGCTCATTCCCCTGCCCATGGCTTCCTTCTGTCCTGCTGTTTCAGATATATCCCTGGACGTGGACTTGAGCCGGAGTGGCAGAGTGAAGAGCAAAGGGAAGGACAAGGTAATGAGACGCTTTGCTGTAGGCAGCATTTGGAGGGAGAGGGCCTTGGGTGGTGTCTGAGCTAGGGCAAAGAACCTGGCAAATCCTCAACCTACTAATTGAGGAGGAAAAGACTTTATTTTCTTATTCCATGCCAAAATCCCCTACCTTTCCAGTCCAGCCCTGAAGATCCTGGAGGAGAAGACACTTTGATTTTTCTTCCCTTTCCTTCTTTTTTTCCTTTTCGGGCTTGAAACCTGCTGCTAAATGAATGAGCTGCAAGTCTAACTAACAGCAAGATATATATCCCTTTGGCAACTAATCTACATATGCCCAAGCACTTAAGCTGGGTAATTAGCTGCAGCCCAATCGGCAGCACAAATTGCGTATCGCGATGGGATTAATTTCTAGAAGCGGCTCAGCATTGTCCAAGTGAGGCCTGGCAGATACTTTCTGCCTTGTTAGAAGATAAGATCTCTTCAAAATAGTCTTTTCTGGCCATGCTAGAAGCTGAGGTTGGGAAATTTAGTGGCTTGAAAGCATTGCTGATGTCTTCTCACCAGCTGTGAGGGCATGGTGTGGTTTGCCCTCCAAGCGTGGCCATGGCAGTGAGGTTTTCCTAACTCCATGAGGAGGATGGGATGGAGGAAATCTTGATTCCATCCACTTTGGGTGCTTCTCTTCCAGGCCAAGTGGACATGGGGTCCAGATGGACAAGGAGCTGTGCTGCTGGTCAATTGTGACCGGGACAGTCCCGGCGCGGGGGGGACGGACAGTGGTCAGGTGGACATACGGACTCCTGCAGGTAGGGTCATCCACAGCCTGAGGACACCCCAAAGGTCTCACTGGGGTGTTTCCCACTTGTAACACCTCCATCCCCTCTGTCCATGTCCCTTCTCTCCATCTCTCCCCCCGCAGACCTTCAGGACATGTCTGTCATGGTGCTGAGAACTCAAGGTCCCAGTGCTATCTTTGATGAGTACCAGGTGGTCCTGCATGTCCCCGAGACAGACGCGGATAAAGTGCGAGTTTTCCATGCTATCCGTGAGTATTCCTTCCTTCCTTCTTTCCCACGTATCCATGCATGACACCAAGGTGAGCAAACCCTAAATTTTTTTTTGTTGGGCCACCTCCAATTGCTGGAAACACTCATTTATCCCCAAAGCTCCTGTCTTGTTGCAGAACATAGGGTTGGATGGAAAAAAATCATGGGAAAAAAAGGATAAAAAGAAGCTTTTCTCAACAAGGTTAATGAGATTTTGCTATTCCCATGGAATGGAAACTCCTGGCACCTTTTTGGAGTGGGCAATGGCCCACCCACCAGAGCTGTCGATCCCGTTGGGCAGAACATGTTGCCTTTGAACACCCTGTGAGCTGCATCCCCAGCACTCCCCATGGAAAATCAGGTCAGGGAACCCAAGTGTATCATTAGATACTTAACTCGAGCCACGCACCTTGAAAGGGCTGGTCCTGAGGGTATGGAGTCCTCTTTGTGCCAGGAAGATCAAGTGTGTTCCCCAGTGAAGAGGAGGCACACCCACTCCTCTACAAACCATGCTGGCATCAGCCACCTCCTCCTCACTGGGGCCTCTTTCCAGCCTGGTGGACAGGTTGGTCACACTGTCTTGGGTTGGGTATTTTGGTGTTCCTTCAGGGAGTGACTCATACCCCCACTACAAACCCGTGTTGGGGCCAGACAAGCTCTCCTACGTGTTGGACCATGTGGGCAATGGAGAAAACACCTTCTACGTGGAAGGGTTGGCATTCCCCGACGTGGGCTTCTCCGGGTTGGTTTCCTTCAGCGCCAGCTTGTTGGAGGTCCCCCATAAGGTATGTCAGGTTTGTCCCATCCCCTTCCAAGTCCCCCAGTGGTGAGGTTTCCAACTGCTGCTCCTTGTTTTCTCTCCTCACAGAATTCTCCAGGCACCCCAATTTTCACGGATACAGTGGTTTTCCGAGTGGCACCCTGGATAATGACACCCAACACCCAGCAGCCTCTGGAGGTCTTTGTCTGCAGGTAGGAGGGATGTCACCCCATCACTCTCCTGCCTTGGGCAACTCTCCAGGGAGGGATTTTCAACCCTTCTTTGCTGTGTGGTAGCTATAGGGTGAGCCAAGATTTAGGCATGCTGTACTGAAGGCAATATTTGGGAAGGGAGCCTGCTGTCATTGCTGAATTCCTTGCAATCCCAAGGAGAAAGACTGGAGAATCCTCTCCAGGTCTAACCTCATTCAGAACTGTTGTCCAGCGTGTTTGGGAATGAGGAATGAGCTGTGGGGTCAGAATTGTGGGGGCTTCTTGTGATCCTTCTCATAACCTCAACCCTTTCCTCTCCCTGCAGCATCAAGAAGGGCTCAGAATCCAACGAGATCTTTCTGGAAGGTCTCAAGGT
>NW_008660011.1:26121-33080 GCF_000695815.1 Acanthisitta chloris
CCATCTGCTCAGAAATGGAAACCCGGAGCGACCGCTGGATCCAGGTCATCAATCCATGCTTGTAATACGTGGCTCTTCTGGTCTCTTACAGGCTCCTGGGACACAGAGGGTGTCACTCCTGTCACTGGCGTCCTGGGAGGGACTAGGTGCTTGGGAAGCACCTGGATGTCAGGAGATATCCCAGGCAACTGGGAAGTAAAGCCTAGGGAAATGCTGCTGGTAGTGGAAGCTGACACAGATAGGGATGTTGCCCAGAGGGCTTAGCTTTGGAAGTGGGACCCAATGGGGCATTGGAAGAGGGAAACCATTCCAAAAGGGACCCCATGGGACACTGCAAGAAGGAACCCGTGGGAGATTCCGTGAGGGACTTCACTGCCAGAGGAAAGCTCACGGGGCATTGCAAGAGGGATCCCATGGGAGTATTACAGGAGTGGTCCCCATTGCAAAGGGAACTCCATGGTGCTTTGGAAGAGGGACCCGTGGGATATTGCAAGAGAGAACTCATTGCAAGAGGGGACTCCGTTGCAAAAGAGACCCTGTGGGGCTTTGCAAGAGGGTCCCCACTGCAAGGGGGACACTACAGGACATTGCAAGATGGGCCCTGTTGTAGAAGGGACTCCATGGGACATTCCATGATGAACCCCATTGCAAAAGAGACCCTGTGAAACATTGCAAGGGGGTCCCCACTGCAAAAGGGACACCCTGGGGCTTTGGAAGAGAATCTCCACTGCAAGAGGGACCCCATGGGACACTGCAAAAGGGACCCCATTGCAAAAGGGACCCCTTGGGGCTTTGCAAGAGGGTCTCCACTGCAAGAAGGACCCCACAGTGCATCCCCAGGAGGACATGGGGTACCCTGGCTGGCAGTGCAGTGTGCCCAAGCCCTGCCCACCCCAGGGGTGTCCCGTGCCCAGCGCCGTGGTGCTGGGTGGGGTGTCACCCCTGGCAGAGCAAGGAAGCTGCTTCCCTTGTGGTTAAGGGCAACAGCTGAGCTTTGCCAGGTTTGCCCCATTTCCTGCTCCACCCTCACCACATGCCTTGCGGAGATGCCTATCACCCTGCCAGGAGCCTTCCTTCTCCTCCTCTTCCTACTCCTCCTCCTCCTCTTCTTCCCACAACAGGATGAGCTGGAGTTTGGCTATGTGGAATCACCACACAAGACATTCCCCGTCGTCTTCGACTCGCCCAGGAACAGAGGCTTGAAGGATTTTGCTTTTAAAAAGATCCTGGTGCGTCGTTGCGTTCCCAACCTCCTTTCCCCCTCCAAAATCTTCCATGGAGGGTCCTTGGCACTACTTCCCACTTCCCCAGGGCCCTGATTTTGGCTATGTGACCCGTGAACCCCCTGGGGGAAACGTCACCAGCCTCGACTCCTTTGGCAACCTGGATGTGAGCCCACCAGTGACAGTGAGAGGGAAGGAGTATCCCCTGGGCCGGATCCTGATCGGCAGTCCCCTGCCTTGGTGAGGTGCAGGGAGGCTTGAGCCCTCCCTCTGGAATGTGGGGAAGCATGGAAAATCCTTGCATGAGGAAAGTTGCATCTTTCAGAGGGGAAATTTAGGGCTAGTTCTCATCAAAATGCAAAGTTGGAGCCAATTCCCATCGAATCCCAGATTTAACATGCAAACCACATCACTATTCCTTGAGCCCTTACAAGATCCTGCACCACTCCAATTTTTACCCTCTCCCAAACTTCAGGTGCTTTGTTCTGATCCTATAGCACTCTACACATTCAGGCTTAGATCTTTTCCCAGTCTATTAAAGAGAAGAGCAGAGGAATCCGGGAAAGGGTAAAATCCTGAATAACTGGAAATTGTTTTGCTCTGGGCAGGCAGTGCTAGGCAGCCCCGTGGGAACAACAGCTCCCTGCAAAATCCTGCACAAAGGAGGTTATTTTCCAGGAGAAACAACAACGAGAGCGAATCCAACTGGAGTTTGATCCGGAATAACAAACAGGATGCTCCCATTCCAGCCCTGCTGCAAGCCAGGGGCTCACTCTGGTTCTGGAGGCAGGGAAATGGCATTTTCCCAGCCTTACTGGGGCCATAATTATCCCTTATTAGCAGGAGTTTAATTAATGTTTTCCCAGCCTGTTGCCATCTGTCTAAGAAAACTTCGCCCCCGCTCCAAGAGCTGCATAAGAAATGATTTAGGAATCCCAAGGATGGGAAAAACTAAAGCCAAAGGTGCCTGAAACAGGGCATGGAATGCACATTTGCCTACAGATATAGACAGCTCAGCTCTCTATTTATATCCAATAGAGGTGTATGTTAATGTAGTTTATATATAATAGAAAACAGGATCTATAGCTCTCAATACATTCATGTCTATAATAACTATGTATATGTGCAGCTCAAAATATTAATGTATATAATATAGTTATACATTGCTCAGACTATTTCCAGCCTCTTTGCACTGTTCACCATAAAAATGGGATGTGCAGATCCACTTTTTTCCCCTTCACTTGATGCTCCTGGGAAGGATGAGGGGGGAATTTTGGGGAGGAGTGTGATGGCCACCTGCTTTCTCCTCCTCCCTCTGCTCCCCAGGGCCTCTGGCCGGAGGATGTCCAAGGCTGTCAGGGATTTCCTTTACGCCCAGAAAGTGCAGGCACCGGTGGAGGTTTACTCGGAGTGGCTCAGCGTGGGCCACGTGGATGAATTCCTCACCTTCGTCCCTGCCTTTGATAGGAAGGTACTGATCCCTGGAGCCAATCCCTGCTCCTGCACTCCTCTGCAAATCCTCCCACAAAGCCCTTTTTTCCTCTGTTTGTCCTCCACCTGGGTGATGGATCTTCTTTTGGGGTGGCTTTCTGGGAGATGGCAAGTCCATGGGTGGCATCCCATGCACACTGTGATGCCTGGAGCTGGTTTTTGGGTCACTCTGGTGTCTCTCAGCAGCAAAGTCTCACCCCTGGGCTCTCTCCCACAGGGTTTCCGACTCCTCTTGGCCAGCCCCAACGCCTGCTACAAGCTCTTCAAGGAGAAGCAGAAGCAAGGCCACGGTGAAGCTACGCAGTTCATCGGTAAGGGATGGGGTGAGGACATCCTTGAGGCATAGCAGGGAATCCCCTCCTAGTGTCCCTCCTTCCTGGTGTCCCTTACTGCTCCCACCTCATGCAGGGATGAAGGAGAGCGAGAGGAGAAGCATTGATGACATCCTGGCAGATGAGTCGTTGAAGAGTGACAACAGGCACGTGCAGGTGGGTCTTGGCAGCTCTGGATTCTTCTCACTGCTGGGTGACTCCTGGGTGCAGGGAGTGGTGTTAGAGGTCCTGGGAATGGCAAGAAACCATGGCAGGAGTGCACTGAATGGGCAAGGAGAGAAGCCATGAAGAAGCCAAGCACCCTTGGGTGCTTGTTTCTCCAAACCCTTCATCCCACTGGGAGATGCCCTAAGGGGCACAGAGGTGTCACAGCCGAAGGAGGAAGAGGTTCCTTGGGTTGGAGATGGGGTGGGAGGTTGCTCAGAGGGATGGAGTGGGATGCAGAGGAGCAGGTGAGGATCCAGCCAGGATGTAATGGGGTGCACGGGTCCATCCATGGGATTTGGGGGGCTGGGATGGCCCAGAGGTGACAATTCCAGGTCCCTCCTTCCCACAGCGCTGCATCGACTGGAACCGCAACCTCCTGAAGCAGGAGCTGGGCCTGAGTGAGCAGGACATCATCGACATCCCCCAACTCTTCATCCTGATGGGCTCCCGTGCAGATGCTCTCTTCCCAGACATGGTGAGCACCTCCTCCCCTCCAACCCCTCTGTTTCCAACCCCACCTGGTGCAAACAAACCTTTGGAGTGGAAACCACTGATTTTTGGTCTGGCTGCAGGTGAACATGCTGGTGCTTGGCAGGCACCTGGGCATCCCCAAGCCCTTTGGCCCCATGGTGGGTGGGCAGTGCTGCCTGGAGGAGCGTGTGAGGGCACTGCTGGAGCCCCTGGGCCTCACCTGCACCTTCATTGATGACTACTTCTCCTACCATGTGCTCTCTGGTGACGTCCACTGTGGCACCAACGTGCGCCGCAAACCCTTCGCCTTCAAGTGGTGGCACATGGTGCCTTGAGGCACCTGTGGGTGCACTCAGCTCCTGCACTGAAGGATGAAGGTGCATTTGTTTCATCAAAAAATGCAGCAAAGTAAAGGGTTTCACCAATAAAGCTTCATGAACATCGAGGGTGCAGCTCTTCCCTGTCTCCCATCTTTCCTTCCTCTGCTGTTGGGTTGAAAATATCTTCTGAAACCCTTTCTTTAAGCATGTGGGTTTGTTTTGGGAATGGTTTATGGGAGACAGCGTGGTTGTCAGTGGTTTATGGGAAGCTGCTGCAGGTGTTTGAGACCTCATCCCACTGCTAAAGGGTCTTTAGTCCTTTAGTGCAGGTTTGTGGCTAATAATCCCCCCCAAATTCCCTATATGAGCCAAAAACCCACCTCCTGCTGGAGACCCCAGCTCATCACCCCAGCACAACGTGGAGGCAGAGCTGCCTCCTCACCCAAACCATTTTACACCTCTCCCAAAGAGAAAATGTCCTTCACAGGTGCCCCAACCTCTCCTTGTCTCCCTCTGTTCATCGCCACTGGAGCGTGGCATTTCCCCATGCTGACCCGGAACCCACACCAGGAACTGAAACCAGCCACTTGCCCTGGCCATCACTCAGCCCTGTGCAACCCCAGGACCTATTATTGGCCTAAACCCACATTTTTTTGGAGGGGCTCTTTCCTTTCCTAGGAGTGTTTTTGAGCTGTAGAAATGTACTTTCACCTCTAGCTCAAACTCTTGCGACGCAGCAAGCACTGCTGGAGAACTGGGAGGAGATGCTCCCAGAAAGGGCCACATATCCCCCTTAACACCTCTTCTTTTGCCTAAAAAGCAGATTTCTAACCCCATTCTGCCTGTGGGTATATCTCTGCTGAGTCTCCAGGCCCTGAGGAGCGATATGAAATTCCAGTGGCACATGACCCTGCGGGGAGATGTGGGGGAACAGCTGCATGGACAAAGGGCTCTCCCACGCCGAGACGAGGATTTAATTAAAACAAAGGCGATTAAAGCCACGTCACGGTCTGCTGTCCCCACTGCAGGTGGTGTACCCACCCTACAGCCCTTGCAACACCCAGAGGATTGGGCAAACATGTACCTTCAGTCGTCCCTGAAATAAGACCGAAAGCCAATTGTTGCAGCTAGACAAAGAAAAGCCTTTAGAAGGAGAAATAAAACCCTGCCGAGCTCTGCGCTGGCACGTCCCCAGCTCAGCTCCGGTGTCACACTGAATATTTCACAGCGTGGGTTTAAGGGTGACTGGTCACATCAGTGTCTCCTTGTGCTAACGGGCAACAAAACCCCACCCCTGAGTTCTTCAAAACTGAAAACGCTTCGTAGGTGTCTTTGGGATACTTCTTCCCCCCAACACTGATTCATGCTCCATCACCGGGAAGCGCTGCCGGACACTGCACGCACCCAGCCCCGCGGCGGCCAGCCAGGAGGTGGGATTAAGCCAAGCTTTGGTTGATCCCCTCCCAGCAGTCAGGCTTTATAAATCCCCTCGTGCCACTGGGCACAGCACCCAAGGGTGCCCTGGAGGCCTTCAGGCATGGCCCAGCAGCACCGTGTCCAGCTGTCCACACAGCGTCCCACCAGCACCGTCTGCGTGCTGGGCACCGAGCTCTCCCTGGATGTCTGTGGGTAAGCCAAGGGGAAAAGCTAAATCTGCTTTTTGTTGGTTTTTTTTTTTCCCTTTCATCCCATTAATCAGGCTGATAAATATAGCTCAGGGTGGTGTGGGGGTGATGCTGCTGCTTTAGGGGGTGATCCCAGGGGATATCGAGCCTTGGGAGGAAGGGGATGCTCCAAACAGCGACACAGCAGTGAGACAGTGATCCCCCCAAGGGGAATTTTGCAGGTCTGAGGGTGCAAAATAGCCAACCCGGAAGCTTTAAGGCTGAGTTTCACATCCTGGTCAGGATCCTCCTGCAGAATGATAAATATTCCCTTGTTTTGGGGGAATGAGGAAAGGGAAACCACTGCAGCGGTGCTGACCGGGGAGTCACCCCCGGGTGCTGTGTGCCTGAGCCCTGTCCCTGGCTCCAGCCCAAAATCCAGAGCTCTTCAGCAGCAGGTTTGGCTTTCTGTTTCCTTAAAGCTCAGCTCAAGCCACAGCAGCTTGGGGGGGTTTATTTCCTTAATGCCTCCAAACCTGCTGCTCCGTCACTGTCGGCAGCATCCCATCCTCTCCTGCTGGCCTCGGGGTGGGTTTTTCCCCTCCTCCCTGGGGATGGAGCTGTGTTTCCCTTCTCCCAGGTCAGGATTTGTGCTTCTGGGCCCATTGCCTGTGGCCTCTTGCACTGGGGTGGAGCAATACCAGTTACAACCTGCCCAACCATTGCAGGTTTGCTTTGCTCCTAAGGAGATGCCACTGGTCAGGGCTTGCTGCCGGTGGAAATGCAAATATTTGTGAGGCTCATGCTAAAAACTCACCCCAATCAGCTCCAGGGGTTTGCTGAGATGGATTTTTAAAGTATTTATTGCAGCTGACTTCTGCAGGTTTTGTCCAAACTGTGTTTTGTAAAGTTTGTGGCATTTTGCAGACTTTAGTGTGATAAATATCGCAATAATTGGGGCATGTCAAAATGATTAATTCCATTAATGCTGTGGGATTTATTGCCATTTCCCACTGTGGGGTTAGGTGCATCTTCCATCACTTCCTGCAGTGGAATATCACTGGATTTGGGGCATGATGAGGGTTTTCTGAATGAATATCATGGAGTTTGTTGCTGTTGCCTTTTCCAGGGTTTGTTGCCTCTGGCAGGATTTGCCCTAATCGCCTTTGGCAGGATTTGTTGCAATTGCCTCTTGCAGGATTGGTTGTAATCAAGTTTCGTGGGATTTGCTGCATATTGAAGGACTTGATGCAGCTGCAGGTTGCAGGATCCATTGCATTTCATGGTTGGGTGGGGAAGGAATTGAAACCA
>NW_008660012.1:0-205 GCF_000695815.1 Acanthisitta chloris
ATCCTGATAGATCCCTATGGGACCCCCCCAGGACCACCCAGTACCCCATCCCAACGCTCTGGGATGCTAAGGGGATGCCTCTCTCCACCCGCCCTTGATCCCCGGGGTGGTGCGGGCAAGCACTTCCCAACCCAAGCACTCTATTGACTTTGCCTTCAATGAGCAGCTTAATTATTAATAGATCGTTAGGAGAGACGTGGTGCTC
>NW_008660012.1:353-555 GCF_000695815.1 Acanthisitta chloris
CAGCTCCGTGTGCCAGCAGCTTCCTGGCTCCCTGGGGGCATCCCAGAACCTGCTGTTAGGTTTTCCCTATAGGATCCACTTTTTTTAGGGCCAACCCCCTGTATCGGCCATGCACAAGGTGCATGCACCTGCTGCTTGCTCCTATTGATTCCACAAATCCATGACTGTTTCCCACAGGCCCCATTCCACACGGGCACGCTGC
>NW_008660013.1:0-12051 GCF_000695815.1 Acanthisitta chloris
TTGGATGAGTGAAAGAGACTATACTATAATATATGAAGACCCCAAGTAAGTGTGTTCACCAGGTAGGGATTCCCACTGTGTTTCCAAGGGATGTGCTGGTTTCAAGATGTGTAAAGGGTGCATAACAGCTGGATAAATTTTATCCTGTTGTCTGAGCTCACTGGGGCTCCTGCTTAAACCTCAGTGAATGAAGAAATTCCACTTATATGTCTGTGGACTTACTTATTTTGTAATACATGAGATTCAGTACAAAGGTTGCATGACATTTAGACACCACAGTATGGTCGGTGGAAAAATAACATGAACTGTGCTGTCAGCAACAATTTTCCATAGCTACATGTAAAATAATTACATGCAAATGCCACAGTAAGTACTACATAATGCCAAGGTCAGTACTGCCTGCATGAACTCTGGTTCTGTCCTCAAGGATGCAATGGCTTTTATTCAAAGTACAGCATGTTCAGAAGAACAGGAATTCATGGGATGATTGCAGGGCAGAATATTGTCCAAAGTGTTTGTCAACAGCTCTCAACACTGGAGTCTGCAAAAAGAGCTGGCAGAGTACTCACAGGGGTCTACTTCAGCTTGAACCAAGCGAACTAGTCCACGTTTGTTCCAAACAATTCAGTCCATGACAAGAGCTAAAGAGAACTGTCTGAAGGCTAACAATTACATCAAACCTGAAGAATTAGCACTTTTAGAGGCATTAAAAAGAATAAATCTGTATATCCAGAGATCTGACTGTGTCTCTCTCAAGAGGAAGGTGTTGGTCACACTATGGTGTCTTTGCAGCCAAGAACAGAGTAGTAATTCAAACTGTAAAAGAAAAAAAAAGAGAGAGTTGTATTCATCTTCTGTAGTGCATTATTTTGGACATTTACATCTGAAATCTGCTTTTCTGTGAATGTATTTTTCTCCCAGTTCAGATTTGTGCTATAAAATTTTACTGCTCATTAACAGTAAACCAGTATAACATTAAACTTTTTTTAATTTAATTTTACTTAAGTCATTTGGAAAAAAAGATGCAGAAGGAAACAGAGATTCTGCAGGCATGAACAAAGTTAGTGCATGTGTTCTTGAATCCCTTTCCTAGGGAATGTGATGGATACTAAGGCGCCACATTGAGTATTTCAAGGACTTGGGCACATTATACAGCATATCTGAAAAATGGCTATGTCATTATTTACATTGTACAGAACAAAGGAGTATTCAGAAAATGTCATGGATGATTAAAGTAGGAAAAAATGGATTCCATTCCCCATACTGGCACTAATTTTTCCTGTGTCCTCATACAAGTTTCATCTTGCAAGCTGCTAAGCACATGCTTTCTGGATGACTCAACTCTCTTCAATGACAGTGCTCTAATACATATAAGTAGTACATATTCAATACAGGAAAGTGTTTTCAGAAAGAAAGAAGGCCTTCAATTTTGCATGCCTCATTTCCCATATCCTCAACATCAGGAGGATATATTTATTAATTTTGTGGGACTGTGAGGACATATTATTGTTTGAGATGTCAGAGGGAAGAGTTTAGCAAGTAAGATGAACATAGAGACAGCAAAATGCCAGTACACAAGGTACAAGTGCAGCTGAAATGAAAATCTACCCTTTTCAGGGATGTAATAGATCCACCCTCCTAGAATGTTATCTGAGCCTTTCATCATCAAACGATTTTGAGCTCTGAAATAAAAAAGTGCTTTAAGTAAGACTGCCTGGTAGAAGAAAAATTACATCAGAATAAAAAAAATATTTATACAATTTGGGATTACAGGCTTTTTAAGGTATTTAGTTCAGCATTTACCTAAAAGGTAAAACAAACCTTTCCTTAGGCATATCTGTAGATGAAGTTAATTATTTAGTGTGACACTTTGTTGTCATTCAGAATTCTTATTTGATTTGATTCTCAGTGTTTCTTAGGCAGACACACAACTGTGATGGTTATAGCTCACTCTTAGAGACACTCTTTGCCACATAAAGTGGGTGCAAGCTGAATGGAAAGCAAAGAGCAGGTTCACCCCACTTTACTGCTTTAAAGGAAATTTAGTCTTCTGAGTGTTACAGTGTTTGTGTGTTTGTTTTTTCCTTTTTAGTGGTTTCTCATTTCTGAGAGGTGTCAGCCTCACAATTAGTGTATTTGTTGATTTGCCACAGAAGGGAAAGCAAAGTTTTCAAGCAACGGAGATAAATCTTATCCATATACTGAAAAGCAAAATATCTGTCTGTCCATAAATGTGAAAAAGAGGACTTCTTTTCTTTGTAGTAGTGTTTGTGGTATCTCCTGAGCTCCAGAATGAAATCCCTACATTTACCTCATGTTGCTGGAGGAGAACTATTGGACAGGTGCAATTTGGTCACTTTTCATTGAAAATGCTGTGAGTTAATGCCTAGGTGCTTTCCGGCCTTATCTAGACGGCTAACCCAAATGCAAGAATCCCTGTATCTTGCTGCTGCTTTAGCTCTCTTGTTCTCAGAAAATGTGATATTTAGACCTATTTTACTGCAAAAAATCATGTCCACCAGTCACCTTGCAGTCAGACAAGTACTGACATATAGTAGGAACTTCCTGATGTCTCAGTTATTAAACTACTGAACTATGAAGAGCCATCATTAGTTTGGGATTCAAAAAAAAGCTTTTCAAAACAGTTTTTGCCTGTGAAATATTAGGATATTGTTATTGGCCTGTGCTTTAATTTCAAGAAAAAAAAATGAAGGAAGATACTAGCAGATACCTGCTGAAGGCTGTTCAATTCATCATAGGAGTTCTTTGCTAGAAGCATCTCCTTTTCTGGCCATCAAGTTGTATTCATTTTAGATCAGATTTCACCAAAGAGGTGTAAGGTGAGAGGTGTCCCAGTTTTGGTTAAAGGTCAGAGCCCTCTTGCAGGAGCACTCTACCCACTTCAGAAAGAAGAGCTGCCACCCTCTGTTGCCAGTCCATGGTAGGAAAACAAAGGCTTGACCAAAAGACCTTTTTCTCTTTCCTGAGGCTCTGAAACTTCCCCCTGAAGGTGTGATTCTCTTCCACTTGGTCCCTTTTATTTTATAATGAAGTAGAATGGAAGAGTAAAAAAAACCCTGGATTTATGGTAGAATAGTTTGAATTGGAAGAGACTTACAGATCATATAGTTCCAACTCCCCTGCTGTGGGCAGGGATGCCACTCACTAACCAAATTGCTCAGGGCCCCATCAAACCTGGACTTGAACACTTCCACACACTACTCAATATGTTGTGGTAAGATTATTCACTGTGAGTGGACACTTTGAAGGTGTCTGACATGAGTGCTGCATTAGGGTGAACTCCATCCTCTCCCTGAAGACTTAGGGAAGTTTCTTCCTGCTCAGTCCCTCATGACAGTTTTCAAAATAATTTTCTTTGTGTAACCTTTAGCTATACCATTAAAATGCACCCAAAAATCCTAGACGTTTTGAAAAAAAATTGGCTTTATTTATAGGATTGAATTTTCTTTACCTTATCAACCCCAAATGGGTACCTCATACATGTTTATTGCTCCTGGCCATGCATAAAATCTACAAGAACAAATGGAAAAAGGCAGAATTCCTACCATTTTTATGTACACAGGCTTGGAGTCTGGCACTTGCTCATTTGTACAGTTACCTGTCTGAAGGCAGGCAGGTTTTTGGGTGAGATAAAATGAATAACCTGGCAGTTGTACTACTGTGCTGTGCAGCAGCTCCAAATTCTGCTGTTTGCCAGCTAGGACCTCCTTATAGATAGGCTAATCAGTCCTGACGGCAGAGCTATGTGTTAAGGGGTAAGTAGGTCAGATCTGTGGTGGTGGACACTGTTTTGGGGAAAAGGAGAAGTAGAATTAGTCATGGATACCTCTTCTTCAGCACACAGCTCATAGAGATGAAATGCACTGTGTTATAGCTATAGATAGGGTGGGATTTGAGGCATGTCACAATGTAGAGCCAGGAGCAGCTGCTGTCGTTTTTCGTGGCAATTGCACAGCAAACTGAATTCAAAACCCCTTATGGTAAGGGCTTCTCTATGAATTTCATCCTTTCAAAATTATGTGCTGCATAGATAAGACAATGGGTGAGAGGAATGCATATGAGCACACATATGAAATACATGAGCTGCATAAAACACATCTCATAAATGCAATATAGGTAAATAACATAATCTAGATTTCCTATATGAAATGGAAGGTATAAACAATTGTGCATTGCCTAAAGCATGTGGGAAATTGGTGGTAGAGCTCAAAAATCATACAACACCTCAAGTGTTAGGCAGAAGATCATTCAGCAAAAAGCTGAAGGTGGGTTTATTTCTATATTAACTTTCATTTTTCAGTCGGCATTGCCCTTCTAAAGATATCCCTTCAAAAGATGGACCTTTTAAGAATGTCTGCAGATCTGGACTCCCTCAGATTAACTGGGGGCACACATTTCAAAGGGAAGTGGTGTTCATGGGGAATTCTCTGCCAGCCGCCCAGATCTCAGTTGCAGAAGTAAGGGATAAGTAGTAAAGGAGTTTAAATTTCCTCGAGCTGCCTTCTGTTGTGCTTCAGCTTTGATCTGCCAGGATTACCTTGAGAGGTGGGAAAAGTAGTTAATTTTCCACTTTCTCTTGACACTTCCCCTTTCTCTAGGGGCTGCTGAGTTAGTGCCCACTGCCTCCCTAGGTGAGCTGAATGCAGTACCAGAACTTGCACTTTCTTGGTGTTGACTGACTTCATGGACTGTCAGATCAGGGAGACATTCCATGATTTTCATTGGTTTCAGCATAGCAGCCAACCAACTTCACCCAGCAAGGTGGACTTTCTACTCTGCTCAGCCCATGATCTTTCCCATCTTCCCTCTGTGGTCCCACAGAACCTTAGTCCCCAGGGAACACCCTTTAAACAATCTTAAAATTTTTTTCTTTATTTTTCTCCAGCTCTAGATTAAAACCATTCTTTGTGGTGGTGCCTACAAAAAGAATTGACTGTGCTTAGGTGACTTCTGCAGTGTTTATAAAGTTAAATATGTTGTCTTCTTGTGTTCTTTTATTCCTTCATCTTTTGTCTTTGGAGTTATATTTAGGCTTTTTGTTGTATTATTAATCAGACACCATCCTTTTGTTCTGCTCTTGTCGCACCTCAAACAATGGATTCTCAGCCACAGCCAAGGCTTCTGACTTCTTCAGCAATACAAATATTTGGCAACAGAGTACCGTGTGTGTTTGTTTTCAAACAACCATCACATGGAAGCTCTCATGTCCTTGCACTGTTGTCAGCTGTTGCAAAGGACAGAATAGCAGATGGCTAAAAGGACGAGAAAAAATGACTAACCATGACTTGAGCTGCACTAGGAGTAAGAGGGATCAGATAGAATGCTGTGCTCACCTCCAGGCTCCATCTTTTTGTGAACTTTTGGCACTGGTACCCTGGGTGTGTGCATACTCAGCACCAGATGAGGCTGGTCCTTGTGCTGTGGCTGCCTGGCAGAGGCACACCTGGAAGGAGAGAGGTGGTGGTGGAACATGATGCCCAGAGCACATGTCCTCTGGTGGTGCCTCACTCTGAGCTGCCTTGCTTTAAGGTATAATCCTTAACTGCAATGTACTGTGAGAGGTACCCTGTGCTAGTATTGTATGCCATGTGTCTATAGCTCAGATGTACTTTGCAGGCTCTGACCCACACAGTGAAAAAACCTGAGATGTAGGTTTTTGTTTCCCCTGTGGCAGGAAGCAGAGTCCTCTGCCTTGTAAACACTCTGATCTAAACTCTTCAGATGGTCACAACTATCTGAACTGATTGAGGCAGTAATAATAACCTCCAGGACTTTGAATATGTCTTACCTCTCATGGTAGTATGTGTTCAGATCAGGGGCAGTTTTAAATCAGGTGTGCAAAAAGCCAAAGACATCTTCTTCATTGGGACCAGTCAGGCCTGCCACCATGGTCTATACTTGCCATAAGCTTTTTCTGGCCTTCTCCACTCTGCTCCCAAGAAAACGGACAGATAAAATAGCATCAGGGCAAATTCTAACAAACGCAATGAGTCAGTTCCTGTTAATGATGAGACCCCTGTGAGTCAGATCGTTAGCACTGATTTCCATTTCCATTGCTCTTGCTGTTGGGTTTTTTTGTTTGTTTGTTTAAGAAAGGGGGATATTTTCATTTTGCAACTGTTTCTAAGCTACTTCCCTAAGGAAATAGGCCTTACATGGTGTTGGATCACTATTACCCTATCCTTTCCCAGGAACTTTTGTCCTCATCAACAAGAAAGATCACAATTTCAAAGTTGCTAAACCCCTGAAATCTTCCTGAAAACAGCTGTCTGTATAGAAGAAAAAGTCCCTGTTAGTGCTGTGGTGAGAGAGATGCCACGAAGGCAACTCACTCTATTAGTCACCAGAGGATCCACACCTCTAGATGGCATGAAAAGCTTCAGAGTTTGCATGTTATATCAGACCTCAAACAGAGACACATCTATTGGAAACTAAAAATAAGTATCACCACTGCTCCCAAGAAAAAGGATTTTTAATTGTATAAAATCCATCCTGTAAAAGCAGCATCTGTATCTTGCTCTGTAGATTCATATGCTCCTTTCTCTCCACATGCATTAAGATTTAAGGTACTCATCAGTGGGAAATATGTATAATCTCCCACAGGACTGCAGTCTCTCCTTCAGTACTAACGTATTAAAACTAGACTTCTTAAACATTCATATTAATTAGTCTGTAAGGAACCATTATCAAAATATGGTGTGAATACATAATTATGAGGGTGTGTTGTCTGGCAGAAAAATGAGGGTCTGATCCTGCCTCCTCCCAAGTAAGTGGCAGCTTCACCACTTGTTTTTGTATAAGCAATAGTGAGCCCTAAGGCAGCAGAAAGGGGAGACAGTTTTCCCCTTCCTGCCTCACTGGAAGCACTGTCTCACCCTTGCTGAGAAAGCACTTCACCCCTCCTGGGAGGGGAGATAGAAAGAGGAGCGTTTGGCGGCTATTATCCATATTCATGTACAGCTGCAATTCACAGGCCTCATTCCCTGCTGAAATGTGCCATTAGCTTCAGCAGGGCTCGACCCCCCGAGAGTGGGACAGATCCCTGGGAGTGCCAGTCAGACATGCCCAGCTGTCCTCTGGATGCATCTGCTGTCCCACTCCAGGAGAGGACAGCCTGGTTCTTCTCCAGTGTCAGGACTGGTTCAATCACCTGGTCCTGGGTTTGTGAGAGGGGTCAGCAAATTGCCTGGCATGTCATAATGCTTCAGCATAGACTGGAGGGTTCAGAGAGTGGCAGAAGTTCAAATTCTGACATTTCACTAGGCTTAGAACTAGGCAAAACCTTTGTTTGCCCCAGTTAAATGCAGTGCCAGAGCCTGCAAGATACAGCAAGCTATGTGTTAATTTTCAAATATCAAGCCTGCAGTTCATCTCTGATAAGGATCTCATTTGTTTGCTTCAGTTTTTTTGTTTGGTCTTTTTTGCCCTAAATAAAAAATAACATGGTCTAGGAAATGCAGAATGGGACTGGAAATCTGGAAAGAGATCTCAGATCTTGTTTTTCTGCCACAGATTTGTTTGCAGCCTTGGGAGAACATGAGGATATTATTTCTCCAGCCCCAATTAATGTCTTGTTTATAATTTGGTGAAAGAGCTTTCCCTGCTGTTTCTCATCCCCAAGTTTCCCTTCTTCTTGGCTTAGCCATATGCAAAAGCAGTGGTCTTTGCTAACACTAGGACATAGCCCCTCTCTTATCCAGCATTTCTTTCTCTCCTGCAGTTTCTGTCTCTTCCATTCACTTCAGCAAAGTTGTCCTGCATTGGGAAGAGCAAAGACTTTCCCAGCTTGGGCTTCTTCCCAGCTGCCACCTCGCTGCCCTCTCTGCCTGAGTGCTGTGGGGGACAACTGTCCTGATAGACTCCTCAAATGTGTCCAAAAGTCCAGGTGCTACGCCACCCAACATGCTGCTTTAGGGAACGATGCTCTGGCAAGACATCTGCAAAGGGAATCCATTTCACACTCTGGGCTGGTATAACTGGACAGAAATGCTTAAAAACATTGCAAGACAGACAACCTTAGAGATGGAAATCTCTTAATTATGCACATAACCTAGACAATGGCAACATGGACCTCCCCTTGGTGTCTTGCTGTAACAAGCTCCCACCCCAGTCAACACCAATGACCATGGTGGTGGTGGGACACTAAAGGCTGGGTTCAAATCCCTACTTTATTTTTATCAAAAACCATTGCATTTCAGTAATGTTGAAGTTACTGTTTGGAGAAAATTGGATGTATAACAGGATTTTCAAAAGGACAGGGCAGGCATTCAATGGGATTTTCTCCATATGCCCAATGGAAGATTTCAGAAATCCATTCTAGGTGTGTAGCCACTATCTTTTTGGCATCTAGTTACCTCGAAAAATTTGTCCTTTGGTGACTGATCACTTGATCTGAACTGTTGCTTGTGAGCAACAGAGAGGAACAGAGAACCTTATCAAGTTGGCAGCATTTTAACACTCAAACATCACACTTTTTTATTAAAATTTCCCCCACTTAAATGTTCTGTTGGATTTTAGGAGGACAAGAAGTTGAAAAACATCAGGAGCTGAGAGAAAAGCTTATTCTCACCCTCAATCTAAATGTTATATATTCTTGGGATTTCAGAAGTGTCCTGAGACTCTCAGTGCCAAAAGCTTAAGTTTGGTTGAAATACACTCAGACAGAAACAGATTTCCAAACCTTGGGTATTTTCACCAACTTTCACTTCTTTCTAAGCAATGTTCTTTCTATAAAACTAAACAGCTAACAATCCCTGCAAAACGAACATTTGCTAATTGGACTTAGTGAAGTCAGGACTGCATGTCGATGATGTGCTCAATAAAGTACTTTAACCTGGGACCTTCAGCATGGAATTTGACTACAGCAGTGATTGTTTAACTAGAAATGTCATCAAAACTGCAAGTAAAGCAGGCACTATACTGACTGTACCTAGCCACTAGAGAGAGACATTATCCCATGTAGTAAACTGAAATGTTTCACTTGCTGTCGTGTTTTAACCCCAGACGGCAACTAAGTTCTACACAGCCACTCACTCACTGTCCTCTGTGGGATGGGGGAGAGAACTGGAAAGGTAAAAGTGAGAAAACTCCTAAGTTTGGATAAAGCCAGTTTAATAGGGAAAGCAAAAGCTGTGCATGCAAGCAAAGCAAAGCAAGGAATTAATTCCCCCCCTCCCATGGGTAGGCAGGTGTTCAGCCATCTCCAGGACAGCAGGGTCCCATCATGTGTAACAGTGAATTGGGAAGACAAACACCATCACTCCAAACATCCCCTGCTCCTCCTTCTTCCCCCAGCTTTAGATACTGAGCATGATCCATATGGTATGGGACATCCCTTTGGCCAGTTGGGATCAGCTGTCCCAGCTGTGTCCCCTCCCAACTCCTTGTGCACCCCCAGCCCCTTGCTGGTGGGGTGAGGAGCAGAAAAGGCCTTGGCTCTGTGTGAGCCCTGCACAGCAATAACTAAAATATCCCTGTGTTCTCCACACTGTTTCCAGCACAAATTCAAAACACAGCCACGTACCAGCTACTGTGAAGAAAAGGAACCATATTACAGAGTTAATTTTTTAGTTAACTCAAAACCCAGCAAAATTTTAAATGCCCAGGAACATCACCTCAGAGCAGAGTATCCTGTTCATCTGGAGCAGATGATAGAATTGATTCACTGACTAAACCTTGGAGCTGTGGCCATGAGAGCATCACATGCTGTGTGTAAAGGAGGCCATTCCAAAATGCTGTAACATGGGAAAGGTGTTAAATTTACATTTATACATTTTCAATCAAATCAGTGCCTCTATGTTTAGACAAGGGAAGAAGAAGGTTAACTATTATTCTTGGATGGAGCAGGGTAAGGCTAATCAAGCCCATGCAGGTAGATTCTTGTGGTGCAACACTCAGGTATACATAGATTTTTTGAGTTTTACAGACAGATCAAGCACCAGGTCATATAAAACATGTGCTGAGCTGCACAAACATATATATATTTTTGTACACATCGTTGCAGAACTTTCAGCACCAGAGTTCCTCCCTGCTGTGTGCTGAAGATGAGTAACACCGGCCTTGTTTTGCCAGGTATGTTACAATCCCTGTTTGCTCTGCAGTGCTCCTTTACAGATGTCACTTGCCCCCTTCCAGTGTAGGTTGGTGGCTGCCTGAGCACGGTGCCTTTTGCATTTGTAGACCTACTTTTTCATCTCTTCAGTGCTGATATAAACCCTGGATTTGTAACCTGGGAGCGCTGAGGTGCACTGTGCTGTCAGCAGTGATCTCAAAGGCTGCACAATAGTCTGAATGGTTAACGTGGGCTGCCCAGTCCTGAGATTAACAGGTGCTCATCTGATCGGAAAGGAGAACTGGGCAGACTGGAAACTGTCACGAATTGATAGCGGAAATGTCCATAAAACTAACACTACATTCAGGCTGATAAATGTGTGGTGTGGACTTGGATAATGCCCGGAGGTCAAAAGCTGCACTTGTATTTGTAAAGCCTGCCAAAACATTCAAGCTTCCAAGCACAGGAAAATCTAGTTAAAGTAACAGTGGTGGGAAACGTAGGAAGTCTGAACGTGCTAAAAATGCATCTGGATACAAAACTGGCTTGTCCTGTGAATGAGCAGGATAGTGGCTGACGTGCAGGCAGGGCTGGGGGTTTAACCTCGGGGATTTTCTGCAGGCAGGTGCCAGCTTTGAGCCCCAGAGGAATTCCTGGAGAGGGGAGTAAGCACCGCCTTGCTGTTTTGATCTTTCACGGAGTGCTGAGCAGGGATCTGCTATTAGGATCAAGTGGTCATTTCCGACGTGATTAGTTTTCTTTTAATGCAGGCAAGGAACGAGCAAGGAACGAGCCGAGTCCTCGTGTGTGCTCTTTAAGTGATTCGGGGAGTCCTACAGTTCTCCCTTTTGCTAAAAGGTAAACACTAGACAACAAGCATTTGATTTATTACTTCTAATTAATTATTTTATATTGGTTCTTGAACTTTGAGTTAGAATTTATATTAGTATCTTTATTTGCACCTGCACTTACTCTCAATTTCTCAAAATAGACCAGAGGCTTGCTTATGAAAATCCCTCTAAATTTCACAGGCTGCTTTGAAAAATCTCTGTAGCAGCACTTTAATGCTCTGAAGGTACGGGTTCAGCTGTATGCAAACGCGCAGAGAGAAGTCTCAGCCGCGGGTTTCCACTAGGACTTAACTAGGTGCACGTTGAAAGTGAGCATTCCTTTTTTGTCTTGCAAATTAGCAAGCACTCAACTGAGGGGAGTCCTCAATCATTATGCAAATAATAAACGGGTAAACCCCCCTTTTCTCTTCTTTTTATATAACAGCTCACCCGTCAGCGCATCCTCAGAACTAATCAGTTTGAAGGATTGATTACTGTAAGGCACCACAATCTGCTGACATTAAAATATTAATATGAAACCTCTTAAAAACCCCTTTTTGAAAAAGCTTGGGTTGCAGACAGGGGTATTTCCTGACCAGCTGTGTCAGTTCCCAGAAGTTTTTCTAGAACCTAGTACGACACTTTCTAGCATTGTAAGACTGTTTCACACTTCTACTTTTACCTCATTTTCTGAATACTGGAAATTTACCTGTAAACATGAACGTTTTAATGAAAAAAAAAGAGTGTGTGTAATACATATTCATGTGTCACAGGATGGTGCAAACAGCACTTGAAAAGTCTGTAAATCTCTTAAAGAGTTTTGAGGTTAGTTTTAGAATTATATATGCACAACTACCACCTTGAAGGCTGATATTAATCTTCTAAGATGAGAAAACAGTTAAAAATGCAAAGGAAAATGCTAATGAGAAGGAAGGAGAAAGAAAAGGTGCTAGACAGATTCACAGAAAGCAGAATTGTTTTCTGCTTCTCTTCAGTTTTCCAAAAGTGGAGCAGGACAGGTCTCTGCTCCTCCCATGT
The DNA here is from genome assembly GCF_000695815.1 of Acanthisitta chloris. NCBI lineage: Eukaryota > Metazoa > Chordata > Aves > Passeriformes > Acanthisittidae > Acanthisitta > Acanthisitta chloris. Next base: position 11,941 of record NW_008660013.1, read on the forward strand.
AACTAGTTGTCCCACTCCAGGGCAACATAATATATTGCTATTTGCATTTGCAATATGGATTCATCATCTCACCCTAAAATTCAGCAAGTCCAGGCTGCTGTGCAGCAGGAA
>NW_008660013.1:12071-14864 GCF_000695815.1 Acanthisitta chloris
GAGCTCTGCTGTGAGGGAGCTTCAGTTTCCTCCCAAAAGAAATCTGTTGTGACAAACTCGTGGCATTCCCTGTCTACCACCTAATTCTAACTTCATTTGAGTTGTGCATAGGCACAACCCGATTAAGCTGAGTTTGCAGAGAATGATTTCTTAAAGCTTTTCTTTCACAATTATCATTTTGCCTAATGAGCAGAAAATATTTTCATGCTCTCACCCCAATACAGATGACCTCAGGTCAGTGACCTTTTAGTAGAGTGTCTAAGAAGTTATTGACTGTTTTCATTTAGATATGGAGATGATGTAGTGCTGAAAGAGTGGATGTCTTTGCAATACAAGAATTCCTAGGATGAGGGCAAGGAGCACACAACTCAGATGCCATTGCTTAGTGTATCCAGGCCAGTTTGCACCTGTGTGCAAAGGTGGGGACTCTGGGAACACAGGTGGCCAGTGCTGTGTGCTTACACACTCCTTCTGTGTATATAGACTTAATAACTTTGCTGTTAAGTATACATTTCACCCTTGAGAAACTCCAAGGGTAAGTATTTCCACTAGTTTGAAGATGGGAAAACTGAGAAGGGAGAAAGCCAATGGCTTGTATGAGGATGGAAGTCTTGGCTCGCTCAGAACTGTGAGGCTCACAGTTCTATGTTCAGACCATGCAACCACAGCACTGAGCAACAATAACAGGTTTCAGTTCATTCCCATTTGTGGAGGAAAATGAGACCATTCATATAACTCAATAGTTCCCTTCTCTGGAGTGGGAATGCATCCCATTAAAACATGTGTCATAAGAAATAAAGGTAGACTAAGTTTATACCTGTTGTCTTCCCCTACACACACACACACACACCCCCCGTTAATTGTGTTGTTTCAGCATTCAACTTCTAAAGGACTTTGTAACTGAAATAGCTCTTTATTAAAAGGAAACTTCTCAGGGTGGCTCAGCTTAATTGTGTTCTTGCTGGAGTGAAACAGGATGCTTGGCCCAAACCTTATTTCCTTCATTTCACTCTGTTCTATTCCAAGCACTTTCCTGCATCCTGCAGTAAAATATCAGGGATGCTGCATCTTTTTGAGCACAGAGCATTTGGAGGAATGCATGATCAGGGAAATTTTCATTTATTGATCTTGGAAGTGATGGGGATGCCCATGTCTTACTGCAGGCAATTCTTTAGAGTAACTTTTCCACTTTTCCCTGTTTCCACTAGAGGGGTTACATGTTCTAGTTCAGAGTGCTGCAAGATGGAGCTGCTTCTTGTCCACCTATATTTTTAAGTGATACAGTTACCTCACAAATACAATAATGAGCTGCCAGTAGTAGGGCTTGAGGCCTTCATAACCATTACAAACCCCATTAATTACCAGGAAATTAGAGAGGTGTCTGTTAAGTGGTTAAATTTGCAACCTTCTGTCCACAAACAAGAAATCCAAACGCTTGCCTGAATCATTGCTAACTTCCCACACATTGCTTATAAGCTGCATCTTGTTTATTTCTGCATACATTACTCTCAGTAAATGATTAGATTTGTCACCCATGACCCAGTATGCTGTTTGCAATTATTTCTTATATTAAATTAATCACTACATATTTACTTTGAGAAATTATGTATGATATATTGATGCATGCATGTGTATGAGTGTATGTGAGCACATGAACTTTCCTGATTGCCTTTCCTCTTGTATGGCAAATTAAAAATAACAGGCATGAAAGCTGGCAGAGTTACACTGACAGGGAAACTAGCACAGAGGGAGGGGGGAAATTGCTATATCAAGGTTTTTGTGCTTTTGTATTTGAAGTATTTCCACTTATTCATTGAATTCAAAAGATGTGAACAGTCTAATCTTCTCTAGTAGATACATGAACACTTGTGGCTCTAAGGTTTAAGGGTGCTGGTGTGGACTGAACTCAGCCTCACTTTTTCTACTTCCCATATGCTGTGGTTGTGCCTGGGTGGGGGATCTGCAGACATATGAGGCCTCAGCATATCTTTGGCACTTTGTGGAGCAGTAATACTGCCCAGATAACCACTTTGCAGAATCAGATCCTTTGTGAATGACTTACTGGGTGAAAGTAATTCATGTGGCTCATGACTTTTGGCTGGGTAACATAAAACCTCTCCTTTATATGATGACAATTAATTTGTAGTAGCTCATTTTCTAGGAAAACTACAGTTTATGGTATGCATAGAAACAGGATTTCCAACAGTTTGGGCTCCTGTAAAGTTGGGGGGGTCTTCCTTTTTGTTGTTGTTTTTCTTTTAATAAAAATCTTTAGTTTCCATGTAATCTTTCAGATATTTCATCCTCTCAGATTTCTGTTCTGTGTTGTGCTTTATTTTTCATTGCAATGCTTTCTCTGTCTTCTCTGAACATAATTTCTTCTCAGCAGAGTTCACCCCCAATAGCTTCTAAATCTGAGCTGAATTTACAGATCCATTGTGTTTGAGTGGGTTCAAAATGAGACAGAAATATTCACTTTTAATCTGTTATATTTTTGAGGTGTTAATTGCTTTGCCACCTCTTATTTGCCATCCAGTTCAAACAGGCAACTCGAATGCTATGAGAAATTCTTTTAATAATCTTCTAGGAAAATGATACAGAGTAATTTACTTCTGCAACAAGTAACTTGCTTCAGGAAGGGGATCACAGGGAGCGAGACAGTTGTGAGTGTGGATTGCAAATCATAAACACTTCAGCTTGAAAAGAAAGCAGAATTGTAGCTATTAAAAGACAAAGCTTAAAAAAACTTGTTGGTTTTGCTACTTTTGCCTGTTCTTTATATATTTTATATAT
>NW_008660014.1:0-12695 GCF_000695815.1 Acanthisitta chloris
TATTATTATTATTATTAAATAAAGAAGAGCTTTTGTAAACTTTTTTCCAAAATATTTACCCTTTCCAGTTGGAGAAAATTGACCTTGAAGGTATTTTGATAAACTGCTACTTACAAGAAAAGCATACCTTATATTTTCCAGTCAAAAGAATTCTGGATCATTAAAAAGACTATAAAATGAAAATTCTCAGTGCTAAATGGCACACTTGAGACTTTCAGACTCCTCTGAAAATCCCCATGAGGACAGGTAGTTGTGACTCCTGCCTATCTGGCTGTGGAATAGTGCTGGTGGAGAACCATCTAATTTCAGAAACCAATCTGGAAGAGGATGATACCTTGAAAGTTTCTGACTATACATTCAGATTAGGATTTTTATGCTTTTTGTGGTTTGCTACAGGTTTACATATAAACATCTGGCACTTCTTATGGTATAGAAAGGTTTTATTTAGCTGATACATAAAACTGAAACGTTAACATTAACCTTCTAGTAACTTCAGTCCTACTTTTAAATTTTAGCTTTGTATTTCATGGTAATTTCTTAATAGGAGCATGATTTTCTAGTAGGTACTAATTATGTGAAATATACTCCAAGTGTTTGACTATTAATCTGGCTTCCATTATCTCATTGAGTACTTGATGATCTATGCAAAGAAGATACTCTAAAATTAAAGAGAAAAATAGGTGAGTGACAAAGTTTCTCAATATCTGTCTGAAGTCACAAGATGTTAAAGTTTTCTGAAAATGTTTGCATGCATCTGAAGGCAGAATTTGGTCTGCATAATCCAGAGTTTGTATAAAATCTGGAAAGAAATGGAAGAGGGTGTTGCAAACAGATCAACTGGAAAAATATAAATGAGATCGAATATATTCTTCTCTCTAATTTCTTTTAGTATTGCTTAAAATCTTGGTGAACAATGTGTGGAATAAAAAGTGAAAACATTTAAAAGAATCAAAAAGAGTATTTGGCAATTTCGAAACTTTTGTTGTTGACATGATTCTTCCCATGAAAGATTCTAACAAAGTGCTTATACTGACTAAATGTCATATCTATCCAGGATGCTTGAGAACTGTGGCTTGCTACCCAGGGTTTAACAGATGCTGCTTCCAAGCCTCATTCTCAAAGACACAAACAGGATGAACTGAAGTTGTCCTCTTTTCCATGACAGCTTAAAAGGATATAAGATCATCTCGATCCCCAACTTGGAGTGACTTATCTCACTCATGAATTTTAATCGTTACAATTTCCAGCATTTTCCCCTCCTCGGTTCCATGTTGCACTGTTCAGGAGGTATTGACTTGCCTTAGTCTTTTGCAAAGAGGTGGTAGTCAGGAGTAAAGATGAGAACATTTTGTGTGATACAAAAATAATGAAATTTTAGTTATGATGTCTGCATGCTATCATTTCTCAAACACATCAGACATGCCATTTCAAAAGTGAGTATTAGAAATTAAAGATACCAAGCATATTCGAAATTGGCTGACTAACAATGTTAGTTCAATTACAACACATTTTGGCCCTCTTCCTGCTACTGTCTGTAAAGTTAAACTCTGGGCATCTTCCAATACAAATTTGTAGCAGTTGCTTTGGTGGAAAATTGAATGATGCAAGTGTTCTGATGATTTCCAGATGTTTTATTGATAGCTAGCTAGGTAGGTATTGTAGGCAAATAGCAGAGACCATGCAAATAAATTTAACAGAAAAAAAAGCCATACAAGCAGACATATTCTAGAAGTTCTTTGTTTGTAGCTCATTATCTGTAATGAATTAAATACAACTGTCTGGAAAAACAGTAGACATGTGTCTGAAATTACAAAACCTTTTGTCTGTTCATATGCACAGAGCCACTAATAAACAGTTTTTGCAATATAAAAATATCTAAAATATGTGAATTCATTATTTATAGGTAGCTGTTAGAAATACCTTTACCCTCCATAGCAGCCTGCTCTCTTTGCATGTGTGAAGATCACCAGCTTCAGTCTTCTCTCCAGCATGTTTCCCTCTGCAACTTGAAGGCTATCTAGCCACATGGATTATTTCCAGTTTCTGGGTAAGATTAGAAGATGAGGAGAAGCTCTTTTGCAGTTTTTTTGTTCTAAACTGATGTACAGGCAATGTCAGTTTAATTGTTAATGTGGCAGATTTTCAGGTCTACATACTTTGGTATCAGCTTTTAAGCATTTGAAAAGGCTTAGTCTTGATTCAGCTAAATTCTGAAAGACATCACATGAAAGACTATCATGTGACTAACAATCCCTGTTTCTGGACTGTTCCCAAGTTATTAATCTAATTTTTTTTCATTTTTAAAATTTTCACGAAGTCTCCAGAATCCTCCCCTTCATTCTTTTACCAAGGCTACACCAAAAATAGTGATTAGGACAAAAGCCTATTTATGCCAGGTAGCATATAAACATAGAATTTATAGTGCACTCCTCAAATCTTTCATTGCATGTTTGTCTTGACATTCTATCCCTGCAGGATGTCGAAGTATCTAACGGCAAAAGCAAAGTCACACCTTACGTTAGCAAGGTTTAGATCCTTTATCAGTGCTGGAGGTAATAAAGCATGAGGGAATATCACTCGTGTTAAGTAGAGTTTAGTCACAAATTCTGGCCTCCTTTACCCAATAGATGGGCATCCATATAGCTGTTTACACTTAATTACTTCATCTACACTACCAAGCACAGATAATTATTTCAAGAAAAGAAAGACTGTTGAGTCCCAACGATACATTGCAACAAGCAATTAAAATAAGGTAAAGCATTACTTCCTAACTGATTTAAGAATCATATTTTATTGAATTTTAAATGGTTTCAGGTTTCTAAATGGATTCACTCAGGTTTATAAACAGATTTACTGCAACTCACAACACCATGACATATATATTATACAATTCCTTATGTCATATCCTCTTGTTATAGAACTGCCATATACATATATCACACAGAAATAGTGAAGTTTCAACTCTAAAGAGTTGCAGAGCTTATGCCACCTTCTGCAATGGTCTCTTGTGACTTATCAGAATGAGTGGAAAACTAATTCTTTTCCAAAAGTAGGATAGAATCATAGAATCATAGAATCAGCCAGGTTGGAAGAGACCTCAAGGATCATCGAGTCCAACCCTACCTTTGTAGGCTACTTCAGGCTACTCTCATTTACAGAAACCAAAATACAATAGGGAAGAACATTTCTGTGGTATTTAAAACGAAATATCACCAGAGACTGCTTTATTATATTTTAGTTGTTGACAAGTAGGTGGCTCTGTGGTATACTTGCACAGCATAACTCAGTTATCCTTTAAAAAGAGAATTGCAAGATTAGTTATATGTGTAAAATAAAATTAACAATGACAAAACAGCCACTTTACAGGAGACCTACATTCCACCTCCCATCCCTTCTTTTTTAAAAAAAAAATTTCTATGATTCTAGGCTGGAAAATTCCATGAGGTGGAGACTGTGTTTAGTCACGTTGCCTGTGACAAGCACCCTTTAAAAAGATGATCCTTCAAAAAAGTTTGCTTTTCTAGATAATGTGATGCACACCCATCATTTTAGGATTTTTTAAATATATTTTGATTTTTAGGATTCCACCAATTTTCTTGATACTTTACAACAAAAATTTCCCATAATTTTCAGTAAGAGCTGAATAAATCAAATTTTAATGTCAGAAAAGCTCATGCCTACTTTCACTGCAGATGGATAACTGCCTAGAGATACTTCCTTCTAGCATGCCAAATGCTATGTCTGTTATTAATGTATCAATTCAAATTAACACTAAAACTTCAGACATTACATGGAGGTTCACAATGACTTTTGTTCCACCCTTCATTCATAGCACTTTTTAAATTCTGTCTATGGAACTGCTAATTTTGCCTCTGAAATCTCTCTATAGACTGTTGTCAAGTCCTTATACAATATGAGTGTGAGCTTTGGTTACTTAAATGTCCAAATTGTTGTTTGGAGTGGAACACAGTGATCATCTTGAGTGCCATCATGCACCACAACCAGGGGATCAGGTCCAGCCAGCATGAGTTTATGAGAGGCAGGTCCAGCTTGACCAACCTGATCTCTTTCTTATGACAGTGTGACCTGCTTAGTGGAAGAGGAAAAGGCTGTGGATGCTGACTACCTAGAAAATTGTAAAGCCTTTGATACTGTTTCCATAACATTCTCCTGAAGAAACTGGCTGATCATGGCTTGGATGAGTGCACTCTTTGCTGGATAAACTGGCTGGATGGACAAACCCAGAGAGTGGTGTTATATCCAACCGGCGGTCGGTCACAAGTTGTGTTCCCAAGGGCTCAGTATTGGACTAATCCTGTTTAATATCTTTATCAATGATCTGGATGAGGGGTTCATTGACTGCATCCTTAATAAGTTTGCAGATGACACCAAGTTGAGCGGGGGTGTTGATGGGCTTAAGGGTAGGATGGGTCTACAGAGTATCTGGACAGATTGCCTCAATGGGCAAAGGCCAATTGTATGAGGGTCAACAAAGCCAAATGCCAGGTCCTGAAATTGCTTCACAGCAACCCCAGGCAGTTCTACAGGCTGCAGGCAGAGTGGCTGGGAAGCTGCCTGCCAGAAAAGGACCTGAGGATGCTGGTAGACAGCTGACTGAACACGCACTGGCAGTGTGTCCAGGTGGCCAAGAAAGCTGATGGGATCTTAAGTTGGATCAGAAACAGTTTGGCCAGCAGGACTAGGACAGTGGTTGCCCCCATGTACTCAGCACTGATGAGGCCACAACTCAATTCCTGTATTCCATTTTGGAAACCTCACTAAAGGGAACACATTGGCATGCTGGAGTGTATCCAGAAAAGGACAATGAAGCTGGTGAAGGGTCTGGAGCGCAAGTCATATAAGGAGCAGCTGAGGGAGCTGGGGGTGTTTAGCCTGGAGAAAAGAAGCCTCAAGGGAGACCTTATATTTCTCTACAACTGCTTGAAAGGTTATAGAGAAGTGGTTGTTGGTCTCTTATCCAAAATAGCAAATGATAGGACAAGAGGACATGGGCTCAAGTTGTGCCAAGGCAGGAAAAACTTCTTCATGGAAAGGGTTGCCAAGCACTGGAACATGCTGTCCAGGGAAGTGGTTAAGTCACCAGCCCTGAAGGTCTTTAAGATGTTTAGACGTGGTGCTGAGGAACATGGTTTAGTGGTGGGCTTGACAGTGTTAGGTTTGCAATCGGACTCAATAATCTTAAAGTTCTTTTCTAACCTAAATGATTCTATTCTGAGATTCTATATTAAAGAGCTAACCTCTGTCCTGACTTTGGCATAGCAAAGAACAGTGTTACCTACATATTTGTTCCAGATAAGGCAGAGTAATAAACCACAGAAGAGCCTTTCTTGTCAAATTTTGCCCACTGATATCTCAGGAATACTAGGTAAGCATATTTTTTTGTTTTGCTTGGGTAGTTTCTAGGTGCCATGTCTAGATCTGAAGATCATATTTAAGCCTTGTGAATTCTGAGGGTTTTTTTTTTAAATAAAAGCTGTATGTTTTTTCAGAGTCAAAATACAGAGAAAAAAGTTTGTCTCAAAGGATACTCTTCAAACTCTAAGAAAGATTATAGTAAGAGATGTTTTGACAGTTGGCATGTTGCTTGCAAAATATACTGTAACTTCTTTTAAGGCAGAGCTTAATATTTCTTTTACTTGCTAAAGCTACACTTTTTCTAATTCTTACATGGAAAAAAGGATTAGTAGAGACCACTGCTTTATTCTAGTCTCTTCATTGATATCCCAGTTATTATCCATCAAACTCATTATTAGGAGAGGACAAATTTGATACAATATTTAAATTATTTCATAGGGCTTTCAAATTATAATGTGCATTATTATGCATTTAATATGCAGGTTAAATGTTATCTAGTGCAATTTTAACTACCTAATAGACCATAATTGATAATATTTTATTCTCATTTTTTCCTAAGAAGGCAACTGTTCAAATTCTGAACAACTGGCTTTTCTGGGGCTTCTGATCATAAGATTTCTGAATATGGTCATGTCATCACATTTGCTATTTAAATTTCCTTAGCATTATTAGGATTTGCTTATGCAATATTCTTTGTCAAACACTAGACTTTTCATATTGTTTTATTTCCAAACTTTGGCAGTTAAAATCTTTGGAGTCAAAACTATAACAAAGGAGTTACAAAAGAGAAAACCTTTGATACAGCTCTCAGACCAGAAGAAAGCTATCAATATTGAACTAACTTTTTAAAGATGAGGAAAACATCAAAGTCTGAAACACTTATGCATTTAAATATCCTCTTCCAGTAAATACTTTTAACTCCCTGTGAGATAATGATAATCAGTTCCAGGATGATATTCCATCAGGCAGGATAGATTTCTGAATAGAATATTGAAACAGAACACAGATAATGTGGCCTTTTGGCTGAATTCAACGAATAATTTAGACATTTGATTTTCAGAGCAGTCAGAACTGCTCACCTGCTACTTCTTCCCAACAGTATGCACATTTCCTATGTACTACATTGTTGGATTGAAATTTTCTGAACTTTTCTCCTTCTGGGCATAGTAAAAACTGTCGCAGGCTGAGTAACTCAGCTGAGTAAATCTGTTTGCAACCAGCCCACCAGTCTCTGATCTGCTGGATCCTCCAAGAACATAACAACTGCTTTATTTTACAAGAATTATCTTATATTACAACAAAATAATCATTGGAATACTCACACAGAAATAGATCAGTGCCTTCCTCTGATATATATGGGACAACCTTGATCCATTTTTTTCTTCATCAGGAAGAAGTAATTGCATAAATGCATAATAACTGCACAGAAGTAAGGTCTTTCCTTATGGAAAGCAAACAAAAAAAAAAAGTTCTTTAAAACCAAGCATTCTTCAGAGAATGTATGAATCAGGTAGTTGTTTCTTTGCTTTGTATAGGAGATTCACAGCCTATTCTTTTATCCTTCCATTTTGTTAAATATAAAATTTTACACATTGTTTCCCATGGAGAATAAACAATATGACTGAGTTAATGCAGGTGAAGACAACGGAATTCTCACAATTTGCCTATTTATGAATTGCTTTTGCTAAGTTCTAAGTAGCTCTTATTAAATAACCTAGTTTACAAAGTGGACATGCATTGTACACTATTCTTGGGTTAAAATCTGAAGTTGTAGATAATTTAGGCAAAGCTGAGAGAAGCTACTCAGTCATACATGTCTGATAATAGGCATTGCAAAAACCCAAACCACACTAGGATTAATTGCAGTCCCCATTATTGACCCTAAAGACCTGATGAATCGTAACAAGGTCCTGAGACTCCCCAGGTACTTTAAGTTTCTAAAGCAGAACTTGCTACAAAAGTAGCTGAACTAATCATATTAGGCAAAGGTTTAAGGAATTGTTTGTTTGTTTTTCCAACTATCCCATACCTGGACAGTAGACATAAACTCATTGTAGTACTTGCAGGGTTATCTGTTCTGTAGTATGAGTATCCCATATGTTAGTTTTGACAAAAATGATTGCATACACAATATTGCACTGAAACATTATCTCCCAACTTTCCATTTTGCTTGATTGTGCAAAACTCATCAGTAAGAATGAATACAAAGTGAATCAATATAGAGAATGATTTGTGCTTGATATTGAAGCCTACATTGTGAAATTTAAGGGAAAATTGAAAAAGAAACAATGACCAAAGTATTGAAAGGTCCATTGCATAAAGGCAATGGTAATATTTTCCAGAATATTTCCATAGAAAAAAAAACCCCAGCAGATTTCCTAGAAAATTTACATCTTGGAGCTGAATTTATTATGTACACATGTTACTCAGCAAGAGGACTTTTCTGAACTAAGCGTACTAAGAAAGGGCATCCTGTAGAGCAATTCATACTGTGATTAATGGCAAGAAATTCAGGGCCAGAAATAAATCTGGGTTATCTACAGGGGCTAGTATGTGTTGTTTTGATATATCAGGATCATCTCTTAGATTGTCATATATTTAAAACATAAAACAGATTGCTGTAAGGGTCAGATTTTGTTCCCATTTAAATGAGACTAGAGAATAGAATCAGACACAAGTAAGCATGAAACCTATGTTAAAAGATCTATGTTTCTTTTTTGTGTGAAAGGAAAACTGCTAGTTTTCAGAATTAAACTTACAGCATGAATTCCATGCTGAAGATTGCATATGCTTATCCACTTGTTCATAGTGGAGAAGATGCTAATTTATTCTTTCTAAGGAAGACAATGAATCTATATATGTACTGGAGAGCTTCCAGAAAGCACGTGAGGGGTAACTGAAACCTGCCTTCATGGTCTGGACTAGAACACAGGAACAAATAAGAGATGTGGGGGGCTTTTCCTAACTAGGTAGAGCTCAGCTGAAGATAATTGTTCCAAGTGTTTGTTTGGTTTTTTGCACCTTCCATATTTTGCTGCAGGAGCTCCCTTTGATTTTACTCCACAGCATTTTCTGTATTATTAGCCCACACCAACAGGATTCATGCAAATAGAGCCTGATTCTTAAGCAGAGAGAAAACCCAAAGTAACTTTCTTCATTTTCTAAAAGAAGCCATGCAAAATAAGATAAAGCAGTGACTTTGCCACTCTTCAGCTGGCTTGTGGAAAATTATTTTATAGCATCTTACAAATAACCAAGATGCTTCTGGGCTGTGTATGGCAGTTGATTATTGCCACATGTGAACAGCCTAGAGCAATTAAGAGCTAACTCAGTGTTAGTAAAACAGCTCTTGAAAGAGCACTGTATTTATTTGTTACCAGCCTGTAAAAATCTTTCACATCATAACCACCAGACACAAGCACAGAAGCCCAAAGGGATATGTTATTCCATTGACATGCTAATAAAAATACAATGTCCATTAATCATAACTGTTTCACTGCCTTTGTCAGCAAAATCATCCATTTTGGAGGAGACTGTGCACATTTTATAGGGATTCTGAAGGCTCCATCATACCAGTGAACTCCCAGAAGTGGCAACTTCTGGGTCTTTACAACACAGCTAAGTTCTTCTCTGTCAAAAGACAAGGTGAATAAGATGTATGATAGACTAAAAGAAAAAATAAATCACCTCTGTAAAATTATGAAAATGGCCCCTGGTATAAATGGGACATAGAGCACAATGTTCTTGGAGAAAACCTACCACATATTTAGCTGTAATTAATCTGTCAGATTCAGGTCTTCACGTGTACTGTAACTGTACTGAAGCCTCAACTTTCCCCTTCCAATCAAAGAAGTTCCCAGTTAAAGGAGCCCTGAGATAGCTCTAAATAGCAAGGCAATAATCTTTATAATGCTACACTCATGACATGGATATCTTACTATGCTTTAATGGCTCTTTCTTGGATGTTCAGCTTACCTTTTACAATAGAGAGAAAATGATTGTTCTTTGCTTCTCTAGCAACATGCTGTTTCATGCTCAGGTATAATATCTTGATTTGCTACTCATGCATGAAAATAGCCATTGTAAACTAGTCCATTTGTCTCAGTCATGCGCGTAATACTCTGAATTTTTGTCACAAAAATATATTTTGCCCAAAATCTCAGGTTACTTTGTGTATTTCTCAAAACAGCACATTGCAATTTTGCAGTAACCACAGGTTCCCAGCTTATGTATTTATATAATACAAAGCAGATATATGGTTAGAAATCACAAAAGCAGACACCTTGCACTTTAGCAGTGTAACATTTATGATATTGAGTGTCCTTCTAGATACTTAAGAACTGTAAATCGTGAACTTCTGGCCCTGAACACTGGAATACTCTCAACTAATTTTTTTCTGGTCTTGCAGTTTCCTCACTGAAAGGAAGGAAAACAAGGCTGCATAAAATAAGCAGCATAACAATGCAATCCTTATTGACTAAGTTGATTGATTGATTTCAGCAATACTTATTTTTAAGCACTGAACAACTCCTAAATTAATACTCTGCTGGGAGTAATTACTAAATGTTATCTATGTGCTCAGTACTTTACTGAATTACAGATCAGTTTTCATTCCAGAGCCTGATAAAAACTTAATGTGCTACTCAAAGGAGACATCCCTTTGCAAAATTCCACAGTCGTGTCCCTGGTCAATATAAAGCAAAAATTGTTACAAATTCTCCAGTACTTCATCCAATACTCTTGGATCAGACAGTGCAGCACAGAAAATGCACCTCCTGTCTTCAGAAACAAGCATTTGAGATGGCTGAGAAGAAAATATTCTTTGCTGCAAAACCCCAAACTCAGTTAAGACATGAGTGTCTTAAAATATTATAAACTAAATCAAAAAGTTCTATTAAATTTTTTTGCTAGTGTTCAAGTTTCCTGTTTAATAGAAATATCATTTTGTTTTGAAGGTGCTTTGCCAGTCTACAGATAAAAGCACCCATATGTGTGTTAACTTATTTTGCTGATTCTTATAAGGAACTTGATTTAGTGGGGACAAGGTTTGGAGTTTGTGTTTGCAAGTGTTCACAGTTGTGAAATTCAACTTTGCTTACATCTGAATGTATAACAGTGCAGTGTCTTAGGTGCTAAAAGTCTGTTTATCTACCTGAAGTGACCCTACAGTGGCCATCACCCTAAAACAGCACAGTAAAGCACAGCACAGCACACACTCTGGAGTTATTACGTTATGTATGTCTAGCAGCATACACTTTATTTGAACCTTCTCTTGCTGGAGAAAGTTTTAATTAAAGTGTTATTTAAGAATCCTGCATTGTAAAATGAATTGTTCTAAAAGTAATATGTGGAAAATTCAATTACTATATATAGCACCCTGATGTTATGTGTTATGACAGATTTGATTGTATTTTCCTTTGTTTGGGATAATCTGGGCAGTCAGAAGGGTTTGTCTTTGCTTCTTTTGTATTAAGATGAAAGATGGAATGTATAACAGAGGATGCCAAAGGTGAAATGATGAAAGAACACTATAATGTAAAATTAAATTTATTTATTTGAGAAAAAGAAAGCCCATTCCTTTGTCAAAATCAAGTTTCACAGAGTGACTTATAAATACCACACATACTCTGTATAAGTTAGGCACTGTTGACAAAAACTTCTTTTTGTTCTGTTTCCTATCTGTGAAAAGGCTGTACAAATGCTTATGGAAGACATAAAAAACCCCATTAAGCACCACAAAAGAATTTAAATTCTCTGGCTGCATATATGGTGTAGATGTGCTCTCAGTTTTATCTGTGAAGCCTGTAACATCTGGACAGAGACTGAACAAAAAACAATGCAAAAGTGAACTGAGAAGCCCAGGTGGGAGCAAGGTCAGACAAGCTGTTTTTGTGAGTTGATGTGCTATAAGAAGAAAAAGGAGCAAATCCACTAGGAAGCCTCAAACACTCAGGCTTCAGAACGGTGACCAAAGGAAAACAGAATGCCAAAAATTATAATTGTTGAATCTTGACAGCATTGGATCATGGTCTCAGTGAAAGATTTCAGCTTTAAATGATCATATGTATGTATGTGTGTGATAAAACCTCTTGGTGCTTCAGGCATTAGAGAAAGAGTCCTCAGTCTCCTTACAGCTGTTTTTTAACCAAGGTCTCAAGCCCTTTAAAAGTGCAATAAAAATGCTGCTTTAGTGACTGATGTAATTTTTATTCTCCTTTTTGTTATTTCTTCCAGACGAGAGAATAAATATTCTTCAAAGTTTATTCAGTGATTCAGTTCAGATAAAATAAGAATCAACATGAAATTTGCCAGTTTTTCGAATTAAGTCTATATGTGTTGCCTTGTATTAAGTTCATATGTGCTTAACATTGTGTTGTCTTTTTGGATAGAAGCTTTGCTGGGTATTGTGTTCTTGTTTGTTTTATAATTAAAATATAAATGCAACACTCTGGATCAAAATGCACAATTGTGCTCAGATTCAGGACCTGAACTGGGCTTGCATAAACCAAAATATCTAATTCAATGAGTGCAGTGACAGTCTCTCCAGTGACTTTAACAACAATATACAAGCAAAGATCTGGTGTTGAAAACTTCAGGTATAAGGCAGACTCCAGTTTTTTCCAACTTTCATGAAAGATACTCACATTTTTAGTTTCTAACCATTCTGTCTACGCATCTGAAGTACCATGATAAATGTTCTAAGTGAGAGGAAATGGTTATCAGTGTGTTATGATGACAAACACAATACAAAATGAGGGAAAGAAAATGTAATAAAACATTACATTTGCTTCTGTAATGTTGCCATATAGATGGTGGATTGCTGAAATGCTATGTATATGCACATGGAGCTATTTTCCTCACTAAGATCAAATATTTGACAGGAAACTGTTTCAGTCTTTTCCTACTATAGGAAAGACAGCTGCTGGAAAAGAGCAAGCAGCCAACATCAGTGGTTTGTCTTTCAATACAAAGCATCTCTTTGTATTGAAAAATAGGCTAAGATGTGAAAAGGACTTGGACCTGGCAAAAGGGAACCTAATTTTAGCTTCCTAATAAATCTCAACTTAGATACAAATATTCATGGTAAAACTGAGGGGTATAAACAGGAGAAGAATGCTGAGCAAGGAGATGCCTACATCAAGCATAGAAAATGCTCCAGGGAGGAGCTGAATCAAAAGGTATCCCGGACTGTCTTTTGTAGTTTAATCTCTACGTCAAACCTTTCCCTTAAGGTAGCCAAAACAAGAAGAGCTGTTTTGTCACCTTTTACCTTAAATTCTAGACAGAACTCTCTGCTAGTGGTTAGGAAACTAACTTTT
>NW_008660015.1:0-2004 GCF_000695815.1 Acanthisitta chloris
CCTTAAATTCTATGATTCTATGAATAGGTAAGCATTGGAACCATGTCTGTCAGACTTTTCCAATTAATTTTGTTCTAAATAATTAACAAAGAAAATAACTTAAAAATAAAAGATGGTTTATGGCATGAAATCTTGCACTGTAATCCTCTTCAAACCACAAACGAGTGAGAAAATTCACTATCTAAATTCTCTTTGGAAAAAGAGGAAACCAATCTTTTCAGTTCAGAAAGACTTTTGATTTTGCTGAACTGCCTCAGCTAAGTAACCTGTAACTTGGTACTTCATCTCAGACTCCTCAAATTTCTCCTTTAGCTAGGGAATCATGTTCCTCAGGACTTACTACAGAGGTAGGTTAGCTGATTATCTCTATATTTAGAAGACCTGTCCTATCTGCAACAAGATGAAAAGTGGTAGTTGTTTGGACAGATGACACCACTATTAGTGTTTAATATTATAAAATAATACCTAGAAACCATATACCAGTGACAAATAGACATATTTTTCTAATGCATATTCCATGCCATAAGGAACAGGGAATACTCCACATTCAGCTTTTGATTATAGCAAGTCTTAGTAGGAAACAAACCAATGATTTTGGATAGCTAGGAGCATGAAGGCTACTTTAATCTATGTCAACTGCCAATAGTCCAAGGCTTACTGGGCCATAGGGAGTTGGAGAGGCACATTTTTATTTGTCTTCCCTTCCACAGAAAGAGAAATAATTTTTTAATTTACTTCCCCTATTTTCTAATTAATTTGGCCACACCAACATTCCAGTGCACAGAAAACTGTATGTGAATTGGCAGAGCTTTACAAAAGCTGTGCTTGCAGGACTGGAGATTCAAATTCCTCCCATTAGCTACCCAATTAAGCAGAAGGAAGTTTAAATTACCAGTCTCCAAATTTATTTATTTATTTTTAAAGAAGACTAGTAGTTAAGCATGTTTAATGTCAAACAAATAATAAGAGAATATATACCAGATCAAGCCATGAAAGAGGTGGGGAAAATCAGAAATAATTAAGGGAAATGAGAAGGAAAGAAAACACATTACCATTGGAAAATAATTTCTTACTTAATTATGGCCTAATTCAGTGAGTTATTAGACTTCTGTTTAAAAAGAAGCATCTGATAATTAAGTAGCTATTAAACTAAATTGATCATTAGTTTGGGAAACACAGGCAACCCTTCTATTGAAAAACTGCTTCCAATTAATGTAGCTTTAAATAGATCTCTTTCTTTCCAGTAACCCAACTCAATGGAGCCAGCTACACAAATAGAACGTTTCATGTGAATAAGAGTAGCAGCTAGAGCATGCTCTGTATAAAAGAATTGATCTAAGCTGCTTAGGGATGCTCTTAGGAAGCAGCCTCTCTACCTTCTGTTATCTTGAAGATAGCATTGACTGCCTAACCTCTTGGAAAACAATCCTTTGCTGAATTAACTGTGTGCAGTTCTGGTGTCCTTAACAGAAGAAGGACATGAAACTGTTGGAGCAAGTCCAGAGGAGGCCACAAAGTTGCTAAGAGGACTGGAGCATCTGCCCTATGAAGACAGGCTGAGGGAGTGGAGGCTGTTCAGCCTGGTGAAGAGACGACTGTGTAGAGACCTCAGAACAACTTTTCCATATCTAAAGGGCTGTCGTGATTTAACCCCAGCCAGCAGCCAAGAACCATGCTGCCCCTCACACTCCCTCCTCCCCCTGCTTCCACCCCCCAAGCCAGAGGAATGTGGAGGAGAAAAATAAAGTAAAATATGTAGGTTGAGATAAGAACTTTAATAATCAAGAGAAGAATGAGCTAAAATGTTAATGGATAATAAAAAGAACAAAATCAGTGATGCACAGTAAAATTGCTCACCACCCGCGGACCGGCGCAACCCCATCCTTCCCCCCAGATCGGCCCCTTCCTGCTTATATACTGGGCATGACATGCCATGGTGTGGAATATCCCTTTGGCTAGTTCAGGTCACTATGTTCCCTCCCAGTTTTCTTGTGCACCTTCTCA